>NC_037676.1:36341460-36583152 GCF_003255815.1 Theropithecus gelada | reverse complement strand
CTTCCTTCCTTCCTTCCTTCCTTCCTTCCTTCCTTCCTTCCTTCCTTTCTTCCTTCCTTCCTTCCTTCCTCTCTTTCTTTCTCTGTTTCTCTCTCTCTCCCTCCCTTCCTCCCTGCCTTCTTTTCCTTCTTTTTCTTCTTTTCTTTCTATGGGACGACTCCCACAAGATGCTCTTGTCACCCAGGTGGGAGTGCAGAGGCGCATTCTTGGCTCACTGCAACCTCCGCCTCCTGGGCTCAAGCAATTCTGCCTCAGCCTCCGGAGTAGCTGGGATTACAGGTGCCAACCATCAGGCCTGGCTAACTTTTGTATTTTTAGTGGAGACGGGGTTTCACCATGTTGGTCAGGTTGGTCCTGACCTCCTGACCTGAGGTGATCCGCCCGCCTCAGCCTCCCAAAATGCTGGGATTACAGGTGTGAGCCACGGTGCCCAGCCTCTGATTACAGTTTCTATTGTTTCCCCTTTGAGTTTCACCCCCCAGGTCTCTTCCCTCACCCACCTGATGAGTTCAGTGCAAAGGCATTGACACAGGTTTTAGCCCTTTAGTGGTTTTCAATGAATGGAACACTGCAAGCATTTGTAGAGGCCCCACCGCATGACTGGCACCGTCCCAGGCACAGAGGACACACAGAGGAATAAAATGACTTTCTTGCCTTTAAGTAACATATGGCCCAGTGGAGGGAGAGTAGAGGCACTCCCAAAGAGAAGAACTGTCAGGGAGATAAGGAGTTCGGGATATACAAAGCAAGGAGAAACTGTGACTTCTCAGGGTAAAAATGAGAGCTGTGACTATGTGAGGAGGGGAGCTGAGGAAGAAGGAGCAACTCACTGCCAGAGCTCAGTGTCCAGGAAACAGTGAGTAGTTGCGCTTGGCTCTTGTCATGTGTTCTGGTAGGGGCAGTGGAAAGATACGTCGGGGACATCTGGAGAGGACTCAAGTACTAGGTGAAAAATTTGGCCCTGTTAGACAATGCGGAGCCGGTGAAGGCCTATGCACCTCCAAAAGTAAGAAACACGCTCTTGTATATTTCATGAAACACTGTCTTTCTGGAAGAGAGAAGGCTTGAGTTGCTCTCCAGCTTCACACTCCCAGCAAGAACCTTGTACTTATAAACTGATTTGTGTGACGATTATTTGAATTTTTGTCTCCATGAGCAACTGTCTACACCACAGCTGTAGGAGTTGGACAAGTTCAGGCTCTTTCCTGGGGCTGCCCTGAAACTCACTGAGAGATCCCATCCTGTACAGACTCAGTCTCTGTTCCCCCACTCCCTTGCCTTGGTGCTCAGATGCCATGCCTTGACCACCCCGGTTTTTTTTTGTTTTTTTTTGAGATGGAGTCTCACTCTGTCACCCAGGCTGGAGTGCAGTGGCACGATCTCAGCTCACTGCAACCTCTGCCTCCAGGGTTCAAGCGATTCTTTCACCTCAGACTCCTGAGTTGCTAGGACTATAGGTGCACGCCACTATGCCCAGCTAATTTTTGTATTTTTAGTAGAGATGGAGTTTTACCATGTTGTCTAGGCTGGTCTCAAACTCCTGACCTCAAGTGATCAGCCCACCTTGGTCTCCTAAAGTGTTGGAATTATAGGCGTGAGCCATTGCGCCTGGCAACCTGGACCACCCTTGGCTTCCTTTCCCACTCCCAGCTCTTCCCTCTTCTGGTTCCTCCTGGGCTTTGCTGAGTTACTGAATTTTGTTCTTCCATGAAGGCACAGCTAAAAGGGAAATCACCTTCACGACAGGGGAATCTGCCTGGGGTTCATGTGCGGCCTTCCCCAGCTTGACACACTCTTCTCTCTGTACCTGCCTTACCGCACTCACCCATCAGACCTCAGCTTCAATGCCGCATTCCTAAAGAGACTCTTCCTGACCTTAATCAGGAGGGGTCCCTTGTTGTACCCTCTCTGTGTGCACTACACAACACTTTGTACTTTTTCTTTGTCTCTACTACAACTTATAATTGTATATTGATTTGTTTACTTTTGTCTCCTTATTAGTCTGTAAGCTCCATAAAGGCAGGAGCTGCATGTCTTTTCTCTCACTATTATAGCCCCAGAATCTAGCCCAGTGCCTGGCGTGTAGTAGATGCTCAGTAAATGGTACTGAACAAATGAATGGGTGGTCTTGGGTCCATCTGTGGGCTGGATGATCTCAGAGCTGGTTGGGCATCTATCCATAGCTTGGGGTGGGGAAACCATAGAATTTCTCCCTTTCTCTACCTTTCCATCTCTCTCTCTTCTTCCTGCATTCCTTTTTTTTTTTTTTTTTAAATGAGATGGAGTCTCATTCTGTTGCCCAGGCTGGAGTGCAGTGGCGTGATCTCGGCTCACTGCAAACTCCACCTCCCGAGTTCATGCCATTCTTCTGCCTCAGCCTCCCGAGTAGCTGGGACTATGGGCGCCCGCCACCTCACCTGGCTATTTTTTTTTTTTTTTTGTATTTTTATTAGAGACGGGGTTTCACTGTGTTAGCCAGGATGGTCTTGATCTCCTGACCTTGTGATCCGCCCGCCTAGGCCTCCCAAAGTGCTGAGATTACAGGTGTGAGCCACCATGCCTGACCTTCCTTCCTTTTTAAAAAACTGAAACAGGGTCTTGCTCTGTCACCCAGGCTGGAGTACAGTGATGCAATCATAGCTCACTGCAGCCTTGATGTCCTGGGCTCAAGTGATCCTCTTGCATAAGCCTCCGGATTAGCTGAGACTACAGGTGCATGCTACCACACTCAGATAACAAAAACATTTTTTTCTAGAGATGTGGTCTTTCTATATTGTCCAGGCTGGCCTTGAACTCCTGACCTCAAGCAATCCTCTCTCCTTGGCCTCCCAAAGTACTGGGATTACATGTATGAACCACTACACCTGGCCATCTTTCTTTCTTTTTTCTTTCTTTCTCTCCTTTTCCATAAGGGAGAGGGAGAGAAAAAAATGGGGAGTGAGGAGCATAGGCTCTTGGGAAGCCTCCCTCATGGCCTGGCCATGTGGGTGACAACCCTGTAACAGGGACCCAGCTTCTCCTCTGACAGAGGTACCCTGGGCTTGAAAAAGAAATCTATGAATGTTCCAAAAAGAAACAGCAAGTTCTGAACCCCACTTGCCCTCCACCCACCTGTTCCCAAAGGTTTCTGAGCTTGAAACCCCAAAGAAGTTGTGGGCACCATGCTTTTCCCTAAGTATGAATGAGCTGCTGGCTGCTGGGAAAACAGGGAAACAGAAGCAGGTGGGGGAACAGAGTCTAGAGCAGGGGTGGTTTAAGGCACCAGCAAAGATGGAAAGTTAGCATTAAGAGTGCTTGGGAGAGTTGGGCGCGGTGGCTCATGCCTGTAATCCCAGCACTTTGGGAGGCTGAGGCGGGTAAATCATTTGAGCTCGAGACCAGCCTGGCCAACATGGTGAAATCCCGTCTCTACTAAAAATACAAAAATTAGCCAGGCATAGTGGCGCATGCCTGTAATCCCAGCTACTTGGGAGGCTGAGGCAGGAGAATTGCTTGAACCCGGGAGGTGTTGGCTGCAGTGAGCTGAGATTGGGCTGCTGCATTGCAGCCTGGGTGACACAGCTAGATGGCCTCAAAAAGAAGGGGTGCATGGGAGAACACCCTCATCTCCTTACCCCTCTTTCAAAGTGCTCTCCCTGCTGAGTGGGCTTGAGGGGTGTAAATGAGAGTGGAAGGAGACACAGAAGTGGGCGTAGCTCTCAAGGTACGTGGGGGCGAGGGAGGCTCTTCACCCTAATAGTGACTCTCAACCCAGGCTGGTACCACCGCCAAGGGTGTCTGGATTATTCTGATGGTCCTCATGGTTGAGAGGCATTACAAGAAATTGGTGTCTTGAGACTAAGGATGCTAAACCTTCTACCCTGCACAGAAGGGTCCTGCTCAATAAAGAAGTGTCTTGCCCAAATATCAAGAGTGTCTCCTTGAGAAATACTGTGGGGTAAGTGAAAAACAGGGATTTTGATGCTGTATCCCTTTGGGGCCTTAGACACTCCATGGTTTCTGTCCCTAGCTCCTGAGTTGCATAGAGAGAAAGCAGAGAGGCTTGTCCCTGACCATCAGGGCATGGGACGTACACTGAAGGAGAGCCTGGGTCACTGTCCCCTTCTGTTCCTTCTCCCTCAGCGCCCTGCCACTCTGCACAGATTTCTGGCAGGCCTGGCTCATTTAGCCAGGCCTCACTCAGCCGTGATGCTTAACTTTTTCCATATGCAAAGGCTGCTCCACTTCAGAAACACGAGAGAGGGCCGTGGGAGATGCACAGCCAGAGGGGCTGTGGAGGAGGTGAGGGGCGGCCTGGGGAATGGGAAAAGTTTTCTGGGGGGTGTCACCATGTGGGGAAGCGCTGGGGAAGTCCACGGCAACACGTTCTAGCCTGTTTGGAGGCTGGCTGTTGGCACCAGGAGAAATCCATCCCGCAGAGCCAACCCTCATTAATCATCCGGGCGGCTGAACTGCCAGCTCCTTTCAAGATCTTTCAAGAAGGGTTTTCACCCAAAATAGAGTTGAAAATGTGCTGGGCCCTACTCAGAATCTCATCAGTCTGGGCATTATGGGAAGTGTCAGGCGGACTGTGACAGACAAGGCCCACTCTGTTCAAGGGGTCCTGACTCCCACAGCCTGTCATATCAAGCGCCTGATCAAATTTGACAGCTTCATTTGTACCTACAGAATAGATAAAAGGGGCTGTTCATTGAAACAAATGGAGGGGAAGGGGTGGGGGAGGGAAGGGAGGTGAGAGTGAGAGGGAACGTGTGTGTGTGTGTCTGTGTGTGTGTGTGTGTGTTGGGGGAAGAATGGCATTGGGGAAGGGGCAGGAAGGGGAAGATTATGGTGAGGGGCAAGAGGTGCCAAGAAAGATTCTGTCTAAGATCATTTTCTTCTCCAATACTTTCAAAGAAAGGAGCGGGGTCAGGCGTAGCAGGTGAGTATCAAGAGGGGATGGGAGCGAAGGCCCCACCTGTTAGTGTGACCATCATGAGCCTCCTGAGACCTCCGCTCTGTGCTGTGTGCCCTGAAGGAGTCACAGAGCCAGGAGTGTGGGCCCTGGGGACAGGGGAGCCCACGGTGAGTGGCCGGGACTAGGGGAGTCGGACCAGCAAGCATGACACAGGTTTCAATTGCAGGCCCCATGCTACCTGTGCAGAGAGCCTTACTTTTCTCTGTGGCAGGCTCTGAATTGTGCCCCTTCTCTGCAGTGAGGCTGTTGCCCCTTCTTTGGCCAGGTTGCTGGGTGGCTGCACCTCTGCATGTGGCCCTGAAGACCTGAATTCCTTAAGTTATGCTTAGGGCACCTTTGTGCTCTCTGCACACAGAAGCTGGTTTGTATGAGTGGGAGAGGTGTCCCCCAATACAGCTTGCACTCTCCCGCCTTGGGCCTGGCTCTGGCTGCCCCGCTGGTCTCGAAGGCCTCTCCTTTCTCCTCTGAGGCTGAGTGAATGATGAGCCCTTCCAGCTCCAAGGGTGCTCTGAACACCTTATAATTTTTGTGGGTCCCCGTCACTTGTGATTGTACTTTACTTTGCATAACTAGTATGAGCTTGTACGGGTTTCTCCATTGATTATAAACAGTTTGATGTTTGAGGCATGTCCTGTGTATCTCCCGTCCTCCAATAGCATTTAGCACATATAATAGGTTCTTTAGAACTGCTCTTGATTGACAATTAGCATTCCACAAGTATATACTCAATGTAAGGCTCAACTGTGACCATCAGGAGGTGAGCCTGCAATCAGGGGATTGAAGGGCTCCTTTCTGATCTATGGTCTTTAGAAGAGAGGGCCAGAGGTTAGCGGGGCTCCCCCTATCTTACCCCCAGCCACGTGGCACCTTTGGAAGATTTAGAAGAAGGCCCCCTCCCAGGCTCATGCAGTCCCAGGCCCAGTGTCTGTGGAGCCCCCAATTGTTCCCTTAGCCAGATGCTGTCCTGTGGGGCATCGCCTGCACAATAGTATGTGGAGCGTGGCCCTGGCCACAGGTAGACAGGTTTTTATAACCAGATAGCCTTAGGAGGCATCTTGCCTCTACTGCTTACTGGTTTTGTGGCCTTAGGCAAGATACATCCAACAATAGACTTGCTGCAGAGAGTTGCTGCCAGGATTCAAGGAAAGCTTCTATGCAAAGTGCTCAGCACAGTGCCTGGCACACAGCAAGTGCTCAATAAATGTTAGAGAAAGAAAAAGGCTCATATCTGGTCTGCGATGCTCAGACTTCTTCATTTGAACTTACAGCAGCATTATATTGACAGCTCTTGTTTGTCTGTGACCATGGATCATTATCACTTTGTATCAATCCTCTGCTTTTTGTAAGTTTCACAGATGCAAGATGTTAGAGTCCGGTACATCAAAGGTGCCTATCCTTCTCGTTAGGAGGGCTTGTCAATATGCTGCCTCCATGCTCAAATAGGTGGTCCTTTGCAGGCCACCAGGTGGAGGTCTCAGTACTACAGAGTATGCAGAAGGTCACAAATATCTGTGAACTTCAGGGTCTCACAGGCCTGAGCCTTCTGTCCTAACCTTAGTGGAGCCAGCCTCGTCTGGCTAGGGCATTCCATCCTCAGATGCACTTGTGTTTCCTGCAATTTCAGATGTAAGCTTTTAAGTTTTCTCCAGGTAGGTAGGGCTTAGTGGGTTTGGAAGGGGCTTCTGTTTGGTAAGGTCTGGGAAGGAGAGTGGAGGAGAGTAAAATGTCCACAGACAGGGCAGTATCGAAGCTTCTGAGACAACAGCTGGGGTGGACTCACCTCCTCCTCTGGGCACTGGGGAGAAGCAATGTGCCACCCCTGCAGTTAAGAAGGGCTGTGGGACCAGTGCTGGCTAGAAGATTATGAGCAGAGGTGACATATGTCATTTTTGGCCTGCAACATGTAATTGTTCGTGTGAGACGCTCTGGCTCTTCCTCTGTGGGTGTTCCTCTGCCAGTCAGTGGGCCTGATTAATTATGTGACACAGTTGATGCTTTCTGATGCGTCAGTTTGGTTAGGCTGAACTCCAGTCCCCAGTTACCAAATCAAACGAGAATCCGGGTGCTTCTGTGAAGGAATTTTGCAAATGTGATTGAAGTCCCTAATCAGTTGACTTTAAGTTGATCAAAAGAGAAATGATCTAGGGTGGGCCTGACCTAATGAAGCAAGTCCTTTAAAAGGGGGCTTAGGCCTTCCTTGCTCTAAGAGACTCCACATGACTCAAGCCATCAGGGTGTCTTGTGATGCTGGCTTGTGATCTTCCCTTCCTGTCTGCCTGCCCTATAGATTTCCAACTCACTTAGCTAGCTGCGATTGCCTAAGCAAACACCTTGAAATAAATGTCTCCATATATTACTGCTTCTGCTTCTCTGGTTGAACCCTGACTGATAGAGGTCCCTGTCAATCCACAATGGATACACAGTGTAAATGAAAAAACAAAAACAAAAAACAAAGAGGCCTTTTTTGTGTTAAGTCACTGAACTTTGTATGTTAATTTGTTACCACCGTATAACCTAGCCTATACTCCTGATTACTGCAATGGCATTAATAGAGTCCTTAGCACATTATCTCTCTCTCTCTTTTTTTTTTTTAGAGACAGGGTCTTGCTCTGTTGCCCAGGCTGGAGTGCAGTGGCACAATCATGGCAAACTACAGCCTTGACCTCCCTGGGCTCAGGTGATTCTCCCACTTGAGTAGCTGCGACCACAGGCGAGTACCACCAAGCCTCTCTAATTTTGCATTTTTTTGTAGAAATGGGGTTTTGGCATGTTTTTCAGGCTGGTCTCAAACTCCTGGCCTCAAGTGATTCATCCACCTCAGTCTCCCAAAGTGTTGGGATTACAGGTGTGAGCCAATGTGCCTGGCCAGTGTGGGCTAGGATATAATGTGATATCTTAGTTTATACACCTATCTCCCATTTGACTGTAAACTCCTTGTGGCAAGGCCAGTATCTCCTCCATCTTTTGAATTCCCAGAGCAGACCAAAATACTTAGTAGGTAGTGGGTGCTCTGTAAATGTTTACTGAATGAGTCAAACCCGCTGCACTGACCAGCATTTCAGCTCTTGTTTGGGAAACGACCAATTTCTTTTGAATTGTACATAGTCAACTTGTCCCAACACACACAGGCACAGCCAGAACTTTCCAGGGGCAGGCCCCCTTATTCCATCTATCCATAGCATCCAGGCCCACCAACATACAAAGTCTGAAGCTGCTTGGCTAAGTGTAAAGAGTTTTAGAGTCAGAACCATATTACAATCCTGGCTTCATGCTCTTTAACTGTGAGATCTTGGGCATTTTTTTTTTTTGAGACAGAGTCTTGTTCTGTCACCCAGGCTGGAGTGCAGTGGCGCAATCTCGGCTAACTGCAACCTCTGCCTCCTTGGTTCAAGTGATTCTCCTGCCTCAGCCTCCTGAGTAGCTGGGATTACAGGCGTGTGCCACTACGCCCGGCTAATTTTTGTGTTTTTAGTAGAGACAGCGTTTCAACACATTGGCCAAGCTGGTCTCGAACTCCTGACCTCAGGTGATCCGCCTGCCTCGTTCTCCCAAAGTACTGGGATTACAGGCGTGAGACACTGCGCCCAGGCTTGGGCAATTTACTTAACCTCTGTAAATTTTAGTTTTCATATAAAGAGAAACTGAAGGTTTGTTGTAAGAATTAAATGTCCAGTATATATTCGTATATTTAACTGTGCCATGGTACACACAAAATGATGCTTCCTGAGATGCCCTAGGGTGGGCCTGACCTATCCTTTCTGTATTTTTGTGGTGCCCATGTTTGAAGCAGGAAGAGCACAGCTACACTGATTCCCGTGTGAACTGACTACAAGCCCACATTACAGCTCACACCATGCATGCACATACACACACCCAGGAGAGCAAACAGGATAAGGGACATGCAAGGGAATTCTCCAAATTGCTGTTTTCATTCTACAATTTGGCTCTGATTGGAACTCCAGAAGAGTCATTTTATTTTGTGTTTCAAAGAGCTGTGGAGATACCCACTGCCCATTCAGAGCAGAAGTTCCCCAACTGTGGTATAATTTTTGTTTGCTTTCCATTTCTTTTTTCTTGTTTTCCTGCTTTCTTGTCTTCCTTCCTTCCTTCCTTCCTTCCTTCCTTCCTTCCTTCCTTCCTTCCTTCCTTCCTTCCTTCCTTCCTTCCTTCCTTCCTTCCTTCCTTCTCCCCCATTTTTCAAAAGCTACTGGCTGTAGGCTATGAAAAATCTGATTCTTTTTGTAGACCTTGATTTAACCTCACAGCAGTCTCAAAATTATTTTAAATAATTCCTAACCCACTTAAGCATCCTGACATAGTCTCTGAAATCCCTACATCACCCTATACACAGCATTGCATCAAATTAAATAAAAATTTAATAATTCACTTTGTTGGAGTCAGTTCTCTGGGTGAAAAAATCCACATTGCAATATTCTTCTTGTATTCTGGCTGGGCATGGTGGCTCATGCCTGTAATCCCACCACTTTGGGAGGCTGATGCGGGCAGATTGTTTGAGCTCAGGAGTTCAAGGTTAGCCTGGACAACAGGGCGAAACACTGTCTCTACAAAAATTACAACAACAACAAAAAATTAGCCAGGCATGGTGGTATGCACCTGTAGTTCTAGCTACTCAGAGGCTGACACAGGAGGATTGCTTGAGCCCCAGGGTGGAGGTTGCAGTGAGCTGAGATTGAGCCACTGCACTCCAGCCTGGGCAACAGAGTGAGACCATGTCTCTCTCTCTCTCTCTCTCTCTCTCTCTTTGTATATATATACACCCCCTACCCACTCATTGCTGAGGTGAAATCATGAGCCTTCTTTTCCTGGGTCTTCCCTGTTTGCTGTTCTGATAGGAAATTTAGAGTTGCATTTGATGAGGGTCAAAGACAGAGCGTCCTAAGCAACTCTCACCATCATAATGCTTCACTTTTCCAACATTTTAGAAGATCATAGACTCTTCCAGTTAGAAAGGCCTTAAAGATTATAGGACCCAACGACTTGATTTCAGAAATGGGAAAATAGGTTCAGAGAGACTAAGTGACTTCTTCAAAGAAACACGACAATTAGGTTTTGAAACCAGAACAAAATCTAGGTTCTCTGATCATTTCAATGCCCTTTCTACTACGTGCATAGTGACTAGATGTTCTGGACTTTCCAGGAGAGCCCTAAAGCTCATCAAAGTTGGCCGGGTGCGGTGGCTCAAGCCTGTAATCCCAGCACTTTGGGAGGCCGAGACGGGCGGATCACGAGGTCAGGAGATCGAGACCATCCTGGCTAACACGGTGAAACCCCGTCTCTACTAAAAAATACAAAAAACTAGCCGGGCGAGGTGGCGGCGCCTGTAGTCCCAGCTACTCGGGAGGCTGAGGCAGGAGAATGGCGTGAACCTGGGAGGCGGAGCTTGCAGTGAGCTGAGATTCGGCCACTGCACTCCAGCCTGGGTGGCAGAGCGAGACTCCTCTCAAAAAAAAAAAAAAAGCTCATCAAAGTACACGTATACCATTTGTCTCCATTTTGAAGTTCATAAAATATGGTCACTTCCAGGCGGGCACAGTGGTTCACGCCTGTAATCCCAGCACTTTGGGAGGCCGAGGTGGGCAGATCATGAGGTCAGGAGTTTGAGACCAGCCTGGCCAACATGGTGAAACCTTGTCTCTACTAAAAATACAAAAATTAGCCAGGAGTGGTGATGTGCACCTGTAATCCCAGCTACTCGGGAGGCTGAGGCAGGAGAATTGCTTGAACCTGGGAGGCGGAGACTGCAGTGAGCAGAGATTGCACCACTGCACTACAGCCTGGGCAACAGAGCAAGACTCTGTCTTGGAAAAAAAAAAGATACATATATATATATATACACACACACACATAGTCTCTTCCTCTTCTCTCAGCCAACAGGTTCAAATTATATTCTCTTAAGAAAAAGGCAACCCAGTTCATATGTAATCTAGATCTGCTAGCAGCTTTTTCTGTTTTAGGAAGTGTTAATAATGCTGGTGATATGCCACTATCCCAGGAAAACCTGGAAAGGTATTTTTCATTTAGGAAGACATATCAACCATTTCCATGCCGGGAATGCTGTTGGGAAGGAATAAGCTGATTAGGGAGAGAGTGGGTAGAAGAAAATTCAGATGTGTTTATATAGCCTTAATTAAGTCTGTTCCTTGATCTGCTCTAGAAATGGAAATTACTGACTCGGGGGCTCAACCTTCTCATCACTATAGAATGAGAACCTCACCCATCTTCAAAAGAGCACGGGCTTAGGAGGAATTGGGGAGGCCCAGGTTCCCTATATCAGCCCCAGTGAGCTCTCCTTTCTCCAGCTCCTGTGGCTGGCACGACCATCTGATCTGCACAATTAGCACCTTATTATATCCTATCCTCTTCTCCGCTGTCTGCACAGAATGATTTAGCACTTTCTCAGATCAGCAGAAATGCAGTTATGTATAATGCAATCTTGCTCCCTGTCTCACGGGTGCATCTTGTCTCCTCCAGCTCAATGGGGCAGGAAGTTTGTCTGAGTTTTCTTCTGCATCTTACGGTATCCGGCATTGTGCTGGGCACCTAACAGGAATTCTGTAAATTCTGTTTGCTTTGATGATGGCCACCTGAAAGTGAAATCCTCAAATAGTTAGGACTCTATTTTCAAGCTGCCATTTCTCAATTTTGGTCATTAGCTACATCTTTTGTCAAAACATGAAATGTACAAGTGGAAAGAAGTCGGTATCACTCTCTGCAATAGAGGTCACTCCACCTTCTTCTCTTTGTAAAGGTGGAAACCAGCTGTTGGTCTATCAATTTACTGCAATGACCCCTTTGCCTTACCCTGGACTCCAGGGGTGGCTCTGCTTATGTTTTTCCCCTTACCTAGCGTCAGCATTTCCCTCTTCTGCCTTTCCCTCTGCTGGGGGCCTTTCCTGAACTTGGACTCAGGGGCTGACAGCTGGTTTGGGGGGACTGTCGGAGAAAATGTGGGCATGCTGAGTGTCACAATAGGGCGGGCTTTGTCCAGGGACCATGGTGTGTCTCCACTGACCTTGGAACCAAGTGACCGGGGATGACCCAGGAGAAGTAGTTTCCTTCCCTCTCCGGGCTGCAGGTTTTTAATGTCTTCTTTGTTGGTCTGGGCCACTGGAGACTGAACTGAAGGGAGAGACTTTAGGCTGTTCCCTCCCTCCTGGACAAAATGGTGCATGCTTTTCCTGTTTAAACAGGGCGCAGTTGTGAAGTGCCCTGACTTCGCACACACCAAGGCCCGGCAACGGCTGCAATAAATCAATAGGAAAATAGAAGCTGCCAGTTAGACTAAACAAGTGCATTTGCAAAGACGGCTAGCCCTCATTAATCACTCTGACAGTCCTAAAAACACATTTCCCCTTTAATGACTGTATTTGGATAATCAGTGCTTTTTCCTCCTCAGTCAGAGTTTGAGTAACAGACAGCTGGTGTTATTACAGCCATTGGGGAGGGAGTGCTGGGATTAGGGTCGACGAAGAGCCATCCACTGGAGGTCTCTGAAAAAAAAAATGAAAATCGGGTTGGCTGCAAAGCTGTTGTTATGCAATAATGAGGGGGAGCTTTGTACTGCCATTGACGGCTCCTGGGCAGCCATGTGCAAAGTTCCCCCCAAACCTCGACACCCACCTGCATTCTGTGAATACAAAGCCTTCATGTTGGGTTTTATGAGCTTTGGCAGATTGAACTGGGGTTGGGGAGGCAGGAGGCTCTCTGGCAGGGAGGTAAGAAGATGGGTTGATGTGATTTGGCTTTGTTTCCTTTAGGTGACTTTGGCTTTCAGGAGAAAGTTTGAAACCCGGCACATTCCTCTTTATAAATGATGTAACACATTAATGCACAGCACATTATGAAAATGGTAATTCAAACCCATAGTGCTCCAAATTAAACCATACATTATCGGATGCACTCAACCATCTATTTTGCAAAAAGACAGGATGAATGAAATCAAATCAAACAGAAAACTGGAGTGCAGCTTCCCCTACAGAATGATTAATAAAGTGTAGAGCCACAGGATTATTGTAAGATGAATTCCACCGTAACCCAGACATACATCAGGAGCGAGTTAGTTCATATACCCAGAGATACAATCACGGTATGCTAGGTAGGGCAGAGCAATTATGGCTGCAGAAAGATGGGGAAGGGCCCCACACCTCCCACTTGGGCTGTGAATTTCTTAGGAGATGGGTTTGTGGGTGTACAGTTGGGAAGTTAAAAACTTAACACCACACGTTTTGTTTGAGTCCAGCCTATATCTGAGGGTGAGTCTTTCCCCTTTCTTCTCCTCCCTTCCTCCCATGGCTGCCACAAGGCCACAAAAATAACCAGGCAAGAGGTGTGAAAATAGGACCTGGAGCCAGGAACGTCCAGTGTCTCAAGTTCCAGCCCTGTGGCTTCCACCCTTCCTGGTGCTTTGGGAACACGGGCCCCATTTCTGGCGCCTGGGAGAGATTAGGAGAAAGAGGCGGAGGAGGGCTGGGAAGAGAAGGAGGTGGAGAAATGGAAGGTGGAGGTAACCCTCAAATAAAGGGTTGCTGGAGGTATTAATTGTGCAAATAAGCACTGGATAGGGGAGCACCACCTCCATTAAGATGGCAACTTTGTTTAATGGGAATTAAGCTATTGAAAGTAACAAACTTTTCATCAGCTTATTAAAATTGTCACATTTCTTAGGTGGAGAGAGCCGTCTTCTCAGAGTAGAACTGGACACTCCAGACTACATGACCTGCCTTTTGTGGCCACAATGGTAGTTGGGGGCAGCCTATTCCAACCAGGCTCAGCAGTGAACTTCCCAGTCACCAAAGGCCACCAATAATTTTATGGAGGAAACTCTGTAGTCTAAGGAGTTCTCTAATTGCATTCTCACACCTATGGTATAAGCCAAACACCTTTTAGAACAGTTTCTTTTGGTATAAGGAATTTGCTGGTTGGGGGAGATACTACATCCCTTCCTTCCTTCCTCCCAACAAGAGGAGCCCTTTGGTTTTTAGATAGGGAGGTCTGAAGACTTGAAGTGTAAGAAAGAAAAGTTTAAGTCGCCCTACAGAGGGAGCAATTTCCATCATTTTTAGCAGGCATTAAAAAGCATGGTGAGGGGGTGGGTCTCTGAAGGAAAGAGGGGCCTTCAGAGGAAGGGAAGATGACAAAGAATAACGAACAAAACAACAGAAAAACAATAAGGCCACGAGTTGCTACATTTAGTTCTTTTAAAGATTCGGGCCAGATTGAATCCCGAGAAACTGGATAATCCTGGTTTCCCAGGAAGACTCTGATCTGGTCTCAGGGCACTTTCTCTAATTCGGGTTTCCCAGGGCCCAGTGGTAGGAGCAGCCCAGGATCCCTTTCCTTTTGCCAGATTCCCCTCCGCCCCCACACCCCGCCCGGTCTGTCGTCGAGTTTGTGGACAACCAAAAACAGCGTAGAGAAAGCGGCCCCACCCTACGCTCCGCACTTGACCTTGGGCCACAGACATTCAAAAGCATGCACCTTTCGGAGCACGAACTCCCAAGTCGCATCCTTACAGAAAAAGCAAACGGCACAACCCCAAAGGCAGATCCCACGAGGAGCATGGCCAGGAAGAGGCGCAGGAGGCGGTTTTGCAGCGCGTCCAAGTGACCCTGCGCGCCCAGGCCCATGCGCAAGGTGTGTGCGCCCCGGGGCTGGATGGAGCAGAGTCTTGGCGTCGGGCAGCCGGAGCCTGAGCGGCCGGGCCTTGGCGGGCGTACCCCACTCTCGCTGCTGGGGGTAGGGCAGCGAGTCTGCATTGGGCTGCACGTGGCTCGGCCTGCCGGAGCTGTCCCTTCTCTCCTCCCACCTTGGACACTCGCGCAGGGCCTGTCTTTGGCATAGGGGGCAGGCATCCTGGCCAACACGTGGGTAAACAGCACCCACCCTTTCTTGCCGGAGGATGCAGAGGCCAGTGTCAGTCGTGCGAACTCAAGAAAAAGGACGAGTCAGTCCCAGGGGCCCGACTCCTCCGGACTGAGAGTGGCTTCAAGGTCCTGAATCATCGTGGCATCTTCTCAGCAAAACCCAAACCCCGTTTCGAAAAGTGGCATCTTCTTAGCAAAACCCAAACCCCGCTTCGAAAAGTTTCCGGGGCACAGATGACCCAGATCGACAACCCAGCGATGGCTGAAGGGAGACCCCAAGCCTTGAGAAGCAACCCTCTCAACAGATGCCTTTACCCTGCGGTCAGGAGAGAGGAAATGCCCCGCAGAAACAGCAGGTAGGAATCCTCCGCGTTCATAGGATGGAAGAACCAAGGTGCCGTCGGGGCTGGTGCCGGCTGCGGCTTCTCTCCGAGGCATGTTGCTCATCTTCCTGCCACCAGGTGGCGCCAAAGGCATGTCGTCTCTGCCTGCCAGGCCGCCAGGCTCCAGGACTGCGCTGCGGGAGTTTCTGCCGGAGCCCTTGGCGCTGGGGTCCTGGGGTCCCTTCTTAGCCCCCTTAGCACCTCGCATCTGGGCCCAGAGGAAAATCCACTTTTACACACGCCCTCCACCCTGGCCCCAGGAAATGTCAAGGCCTTTGAAGTGAGGCTAGGAGCTACATAACCAACTGGGGGAAAAAAATTAAAAGGTGGTTTTATGTTATTTGTAATGCGTTGGCAGAAGTTTTGTTTTTTCTCCGCCATTTCTTGAGGAAAGGCATTAAACTCGTCCTTGAACGGAAATCACAGAAGGAAACCATAAGGCGTTTTAAACAAGAATAAAAAAAGGGCATCTGCTTAGGTGTCTGGAAGTAAGAGTGTGGGCGAGGCAAGACAGAAGCACACCACGGTGTGAATATAGCCAAGTATTCCATTTATTAACAAAATAAGTCTTACCAAGGGAGAGCTCTGTTCGTCTCAAACAGGCCCCGCAGCCCCCGCGCTGCCGCATCAGACCAGAAGGAGGGAGGAGTGGGCAGAAGACCCCAGTCGCTGCGGGGTCTACTCTGGGGTGCTCTGCCGGGCCGGGCCTAGGAGAGGGCGGGGGCTGCCGTGATTCGAGCGCTCCCTGATGCCCCAAGCTTCCCCGAACGCAGCTAACGAGCTCGTGACGTCCGCTGACATCGCCACCGGTCTGCTTTGGAGGGATCTAGCGAGAGTCACCCACCCCACCCCTACCGCCAGGGGTGGGGTCGTTGCCCCCACGAGGGAGAGAAAAACAAGGACTATAAAGCACTTCGCAAAATGTAAGGGGCCGGCTTCACGCCAGCAGGGCCTTCTGGGACTTTGAATTCAACCAGGTGAGCGCTCCAGGTGCCCCGACAGGCGCACTGTGGCCACTGGGTGTTAGGGGCGGGAGTCTGGAAGGTGACGGTAGACGGCAAGGCTCTGTGAGACCACTTGGGCCTCTCTGGGGGCGAGCCTGCTGGTGGTCAGGACTCTCCGTGCTCAGAGCAAGGTAGGGGAGCAAGGCCCTACGTTTGGGGGGCAGGATCCAGACCAAGGACCCTATGCGTGGAGGGTGGCGGGGGAGGAGTCCCGGAGCAGTGTACTAGGTCAATAGAGCTCCAGGGCCCCTGCCACCCAGGTGGCTCCCTCCACCCCCAAAATGAGTTACAAAAAAAATCTCCTCTCTGTTACTTGTACAACAAAGGAAACAAAACAAAACAAAACAACAGAAAAACAAAAACAGAACCTCAAATGGAAGGAAACAAGAGGGAATGAAGGGGGAAGAGGGAAAAAGAGAAGGGGGAAACGTAGTTTTAAGTTAAGACTCATGCAAGAAACTCCCCAGGAAGGGAAAACAAAACGTCTAGAAGAACCCAAAGACCCCAACTCTCCCTCCTCTCCCTAAAACCAAACCAATCAAAAACCAAAAAAAGAAGAAAAGGAATAAAAAATGTAAAACTTACATCTAAGAAAAAGAAAATAACAGAAAGGAAGAGGGGCGGGGATCATGTCGTTATTTGTGGGATTAATATTATTATTTGGGGGAACACAGACTTTTTGCATACCACTGACTCATGTGGGCCGTTAATGCACTTATATTCCCAGCTTGTAAGCTAACATTATAGTAAATAAATACACAGTCCGGTGGGGAAGGGTTGGGTGGGGAATCCCGGCAGGGTCAAGCAGTAGTGGAGGTTGCAGCGGCGACGGCAGGTGGGGAGAGGGGAGGGAGAGGGAGGAGGGTGAGGGGGCTGGGGTGGAGGAAAGAGCTGTAGTTACTGGTATCCCAGCGCCGAGGCTGAAGCTAGTCTCTGTCCATACAGCGCGTATGGCGAGTAGTAGGGTCCGGCTGTGGGGAGGGACGGCACGGCCAGGCCCCCCGCTGTGGATAAGTGGCTCTTGCCATAGGGGTGGTACCGGCTTAGCCCCAAAGTGTGTGGACTCCGCAAGGACAGCGACCCGGGGCTGCCGGGGGCGGCCGGCGGGGGGAGGTGCAGATGGCAGGAGGCGGCGGCGGCAGCGGCGGCGGCGGCGCTGCCCAGGCCCGAGGCCCCGGGGTAGGCGGCCAGAAGTTTCTCGGCTCCCGGCAGGGCCGTGTGGGTCCGTAGGTGGCTGAGCAGCTCCTCCGAGGTGGCGAAGCGCTTGTCGCACGGCCCGCTGGCCGCCACCCAGTTGCAGCTGTGCGGCAGCGGTTCGTTCTGCAGCATGAAGCCGTAGGTGTAGAGAGGGTGGCCGGGGAGCGCGGCCTGGGCGGCGCTGGACGACAGCGCGGCGGGCTGCAGCGGGTGCCCGGGGTACACCAACGGGTAGCCCCCCGCCTTCAGGCTGGGCCCGGCTGGGTCGTGCGCACTGCAGGTGGAGCAGCTGGAGCCGCCGAGGTGCGAGGCGCCGTGGTAACCTCCCAGGCAATAGGGGTCGCGGCATAATCCCTGCAGGAAGGAGGGCGGGGAGGCCCCGGTGAGCGGGCTGGAGCTGGGGGGCTTGCCCGGCGGCAGGCCTAGGCCCCCAGACAGCTGGCCTCCCACGAGGCCAGACTTGCTAGGATCCAGGCCAGGCACGAACTGAGACGGGTAGCCGGCGTAGGCACCCACAATGGAGCCGTGGTAGCCAATGCTGGAAGGTGGCAGCGGGAACACCGAATGGCCCGGCTTGTAGGGAGACACCGGCGCCACGTGGCCGGCCCCCACCAGCGCCGAGGGCGGCTCGGACTTGCGCCCCGAGGCCCCGGACTCAGCGCCACCGTGCGCCCCGGGCTCCCCACCGCTGCCGCGGCTCATGGCTGCCGGCTCCGGGCTGGGCTTGGGCTCCTGGTCTTTCTTGTCCAGCTCCCCGCCGCCAACCCCGCCGCCGTTCTTGCAGTCAGAGTGGTGCGGGGAGCCGCCGCGGGAGCCGCCGGGCGACGACGAGGACGAGGACGCGGAGACCGGCGCTCCATGCGGGGGAAAGGGTGGGCAGGCGGCGCTGGGGACCCTGAAGCCCGCCTTGTCTCCCGGGGACGAGGAGGACGAGGAGGAGGTGGAAGACACCGAGGAGGAGCCGCTATCTTTGCGGGAGTCGCCGCCGCCGGAGCCCTTGGAGTAGGGCTTGAAGCTGGACTTGTCCTCGGCCGGGGAGTCCCCCAGCTGCTTCAGGGCCGCGGCTGCAGAGGCGGCGCCCGGGGCTGAGCGGCCGGGGTCCTTCTCCGCTCCCAGCCCGTTGGCCGCCGCCGCCGCCACCGAGTTGAGCTTGGAGGAGGGCGGCGGGTCCGGCTTGCCGATCTGCGAGCAGGTCTGGGCCAGCAGCGCCAAGGGACTCTTCTTGGCGTCCAGCTGTGGGAGACAGCAGCAGGGGGAGGGAGAAGGAGTGAGACCCAGAGGCCTGCGGGGCGAGCGGGGGCGCCGGGCGGCGGCGCCACGGGGCGGGGCGGGCCTGGGGAGAGGGTCTGCGAGCGAGGGCCGGGCCGGGTGCGGCATCTGGCGGAACTGCGCCCACACTGCCGCTGGGTCCCGGGGTGCGCCGCAGGCCCTGCGGAAGGGGTTCACCCAGGACCCCTGCCGGAGAAGGTGACGTCTCTGGAGTCGGGGCTGTGACTCGCCACTTCCCTCTAATGTCCCCCTCCTCCAGGCCCAAGAAAAAAACTTATTCCTTTAGTTTGGGGGAACTTCGCTTGGGACGGGTTTCTGGCAATGGCGCAGCGGGGTAGGAGCCGGGAGCGCGGATTCTAAAGGAGGGGCTGCAGTTGGCGCCCTCTCCGTAGCACCTCCCTCCCGGGGAGGGCACCCAGGGAAGAGGCAGGAAGAAAGACCCGGGATCGGGAGCGCCCGGGCGCCGTGCACCCTCACTGGCTGGGATAGAGGCGGAGTGGGACCCGGGCAGCCAGGGCTTCAAAGAAAACAGCCCGGCGTGGGGGGCGGGGAAGGCCCAGCAGAGATCACCTCCTGGCTGGAAACTGGGGATCAGAGGAAAAGTAAAGGACCCAGAGGGGACTCCAGGAGCAAATCCAATCCGAGAGAAAACACGGAGCACCTAAGGGCGAGCGTGGAAGGAGATCCTTCCACGGGGAAGCCTGGGGAGGCCCTGGTGGGCTCTGATCCCTCGGTTTTCTGCCCCTCATCACTCAGCCCGTCGGCGTGACAAGACTTGGGCGTCGCATCGGGCCCCGGGGCGCAGGGAGCTGGGTCAGGGTCCTGGCCGCGGTGGGAGGAATGGGGCCGGCGCCGGGGGGCAGCGGCCGGGGACTGACCTCAATGGGGCTGACGGGAGTGGAGGACAGCGGCTGCAGGTACTCCGGGTGCAGGAGGTGACCGGTGTGAGCGCTCAGCATCTTCAGGACCCTGATCGGGAGCCGGTTCGCCTGGCGCAGGGGGTCCGCCGGTGGCAAGAGGGACACCGCTGCCGGCACCGCCGGCCTCTTCCCGCCGCCGCCGCTGCCGCTGCCGCTGCTTTCGGGTGTCCTTGGGTTAGATCCAGCGGGCGAATCGCTCATTTGGAGGAGGCAGCGCCGCTGGGGGGGCGGGGAGGGCGGGGGAGCACCGGGGAGGCGAGCTCCCGGGGCGGGTGGGCTCGCTCCGCAGCGTCGATCGCGGTGCAGCGGGCGCTGCGCCTCCTCGCCGCCTCCCCTCCTCCACCGACGCCGCCGCCGCAGCCACCGCCGCTGGCCCGGGCTAGTAACACAAAAACCTTCGCCTTCCGCGAGCCGCACGTCAAATAGCCGCGATCGGCAGCCACACTTCAAAGGGATCGCCGCGCCCGCCCAATCGCAGCTCTCGCCGGGACCCCAGGGCGGAGAGAGCTGCAGGCGGAGGCCGGCTCCGTCGGTGGGCGGGGAGAGCCTTAAAGGGGCCGCGCCGCGCGGCGCCGCCGCCTCGGCCTCGGCCGCTCCCAGGGTTCCTCCCCTCCCCCCGACTGGGCCTTCCTCGCCCTGGGGTCCCTCCTGGGACGGGACTTCTCCGGGATCCTGAGCTCTGTGCCCCGTCCTCCTTTCCGGCCGTTCTCTCTCCTCTCTCCCTTCTCACCACTGGGTGGAGGGGGGAGCGGGTGATGCTGGCGGGGGCTGTCACCCCGCCAGCCGTGTGTGTCTGAGGTGGGGTAGGGGGTGGGAGGGATCGCACGGCGCTGGCTCCGGGGCGCTGGAGTCCAAGCCTCTCCCAGAGGCCGCCTGGGGGCGAGCCTCGCCTCGGGAGCCCGGGTCCTTCTACGGAGCTGCTCGGGCCCTCCTCGGCCCCGCTTTCCTTCCCCTACTTGGCCTCCCCTTGGTGTGTTCACTTGGAAGCGCCCGAGCCTCGGAGGCACCCACTGTTCTCGGGACGCGGCGTAGGCAGCTTCAACTACTTTCAGCCCGTCCTCTCTGAAGCCTGCAAGTTTGTCTCCCTTCTGGAGTGACATGGTCGGCGACCAAGCATGGGACCCCAGGCTATGCGCGCTGTGCCTGCACCCTGCGTTAGAGGCTCGGTGTCTGGTGTGTTTCAGGCTTCTCACCGTGTCCTGCTGAGGGTCGTAAAGTTCCTCACTGTACCGCGCCCAGCTGCTACGAGGAGGGACCGAGATCACGGGCGAGGCGGGTGTCCCTGGACGGGGGGATCTCTCTGTAACCGCTGCTCGGCGGCACAACTCCTCCGCCCCCTCCCAATCCTTCTCACTCCGGGGAAAAAGCACTAGCTTTCCCCAGGGAAATTTCGGGATAAAAACTTTTAATTAAAAATAACAATACCCTTCCCGACTCCCTGTGCCTTTCTGATAAAGTGTGCATTGCTAGCTTTGCCTTGGGCAGAGATTTTACGTAGTCATAGTCCTGACATCCAAGTTCCGGATCGGCCGCTTTTCCCGAGGCGAAGTTGGTCCTCAGGGCGCGGGCCTCTGGGGAGCCCACTTCTCCATGCGCTCGGCGGCCAGTGGAGGCGCGCTGGTGTCACTGCCTGGCTCCCAGCACCACTTTTCCAGTCCCAATTCATCACTCCCGTTGTCAGGCCTGTCACTCAGGGCGTATTGCTCTAGGATGGCAGATTCCCGACTCTGCCGCGCTGACCGACGCCTTGAGACGACCTGAGAACCCAAGATGGGGAGAGGTGATTTCAAAGGAGCTCTTCAAACAGAAGGAAATAGCTATCACGATCCTGTATCTTGCCCAGTAGAGAAGACAGCAGACTCCACTTCCAGGCAGTATCAGTCATACCCGAAACTAAGCACGCTCCCTGGATCCCTACTGTTTTTTGGGCAGCACAAATAGAATGCTTAGAAATTACACAAGCTGTAATTACATGTTCCCCAATTTTAATCTTGGTAAAATCATGTTACACCGAATGGCAAGGGGTACTCTTACTGGGAGATGGATCCCACATTGCAGCAAGAGGGGTGCGGGAATGAAAAGGGAGGGGGTGATCTCATTTATTTGATCGTGGCAGGGTTCTCATGCCGACTTCTGTGCGCAGCCATTGCCATCACTGCCAACACCACCTGTAAAAGTCCACTGCAGGGCTGCGTTCACCCACAAGCCATTTGGCCTTGGGGAGTCTGTTGTGCTTAGCCAGAAGGGCAGAAGGAAGCCAGGGTGCAGAGAGGCTGGTCTTTGCGGGAATGCAGAGGAGGAGGAGCTGGTAGAGGGGAGACCTAGGAGGCTGTGAAAGATGAAAGACCCCCTGATTATTGTAACCAGCCCAGCTGTGAGAGGGAGCCAAGGGATCCTTCTAGGGCCTGAGCAGATGTGTGTTAGAAATGATTAATGGGAAATAAATCAGGAGGAAAAGGGGAGGGGAGAGGGAAGAAGTATTTGGGAATTTGAAAAACACAGAGGGAGTAGGAGGCAGCTGAAAGGAGAGCGGGGAGAAGGGAGAGGACAATAGAATATTCACTCTCTGTTTGGAGAGTAAAAGAGAAGGAAAAAGGTAGTGAATGAAGGAAAGAAAGGGAGAGAAGAGGAGGTAAGGACAGGCTGGCCGGCTGTGATGGGGAATTTGCCTAGGCAAATCTATACTGTCCTGTTAAGAACACCTCACTCCCTGAGCCCCCAGTGGTAATTACTGACAGGGGCACACAACATTGGCCTGCTCCCACCTCCTGGGAAGTGGGTAGGACACACCTCCGAAAACATGCAAGGCAGGAGGGACACACTTTGAGCTGCTGGTCAGGGTAGCAGGGTTTCTTTGGCTGGATTCATCCAAACTTCGTAGGAGGAAAAATGAAAAACCATGCGTAGCCAGGCCAGAGGCCTAATTAAAACACTACTAGATGATTATTACAATCGGGATTCACCATTCACTTAGCTGAAATGCTAACCTATACAGAGCACTAAATGGGGCCCTTGGGGCCTGAAGGCAAGTGTAGTTTTCAGAGGAATGGCTTGTCACCTGGGAGGGAATGTGGCTCAGTATTCAGATGGGCTGTGTTTATTGAGGGGCGTGTGGTTGGAAGGCCCGAGTAAGACATCCCTGTGCAGGACATATGGCACAGGTTCTCCCCCTGCAAAAAAGTGGCAGATGCACGGCTCAGGGGCCTTCCTCTATCCAGGCCCTTCTCAAATGGCCCTAGGAATGAGCGACCACCATTAAAATGGGACAGGGGAGAGGGCTGCCTGAGAGTGCCCCTATGACACTGTGGTGAAGAATGACAGTTCCGTATGTCAGGCGCTTAATAAACATCAGGTGTTGCTATCATTCCCAGTTAAAGCTGAAGGGAGTCAGACCCAGAGCCAGGCTGCTGTGGGGACCCCGGGCCAGTGAGCCTCCCTAAGCTTTGGTTTCCTCCAGGGTAAAATGGAAGCGTGGCCACTTCAGAGTTGGGAGACCAGAAGCAGACAACACATGTCACCTGTTTCATGCTTGGCACAAAGGAAGTTGAAGGTAAATGATGGCTGCAACTGATTGCAGTCTGAGGAGCAATTGCTCTGGGGAGCAGCCACATCAGCACCAGATTTAGCACTGAGAACCCAAGCAGAAAAGCACAGATTGTCTCTGAATTCTACAGAAATGAAAGTAACCCCTCCCCAGCCTCCAGTCTAATGTGTCTTTTTCTTTCTTTCTTTCTTTCTTTCTTTCTTTCTTTCTTTCTTTCTTTTTTTTTTTTGAGACGGAGCCTTGCTCTGTTGCCCAGGCTGGAGTGTAGTGGCGTGATCTCGGCTCACTGCAACCTCCGCCTGCTGGGTTCAAGCAATTCTCCTGCCTCAGCCTCCCAAGTAGCTGAGATCACAGGCATGCACCATCATGCCCGGCTAATACTTTTGTATTTTTAGTAGAGATGGGATTTCACGCTGTTGACCAGGCTGGTCTCGAACTCCTGACCTCAAGTGATCTGCTGGCCTCAGCCTCCCAAAGTGCTGGCATTACAGGCATGAGCCACCGCGCCCGGCCCACAATGTGTGTTAAAAAAAAAATAATAAAAATTTAAAAAGCCCACCCCTCCCTAGAAACCATCAAGAAAATCCTTTAGGAAACTGTGAATATGTATAGATTTTTTTTCACTCCTTCAATTTACATAAAATTCACCACCCAGGAAAAAATGCTCTATTCAGGTTAAGTCCTAGAGGGAGTAGATTTGTTGTGTGGGGTTAATGTGTAGTTTTCAGTCCTTGCTGAGGCAGAATTGCCTGAATGATCGCCTCTCTCTCCTCTCTCTTCATAACACTCAAACCCTAATGGCAACAACACAAAATAATATCTCACTGGGTAACTATTTACATTTAAAAATTTTTTTTTTTTTTTTTTTACAAGCTGTAAGAACTCTGAAAAGTCTGCCTCATCGAGAACTTGGTTTTCCTCCCTGGCGCTTAATATCTTTCAGCGGCTGGCAATTACTGCTTTGGCCGGGAGCCCTGATTTAGCACACTGCACTCAGGGCACTTGAAGGCGCTTCCTCTGTCTGCCCCATCCCCCGACTTCAGACACAGCCTGGGGCACGAGAGGGGCACCACGGAACAGTGGGAGCAAGCAGGCTAAGACCAGGACAGCCAGCCCTGCAGGAAACCCGCCCCACCGATGACTCAAGAGGCTCCCTCTTCCACATTCTCACAGTTGGTATTATGTTCTATTATTACACCTATCACATGGCATCTGCCACTATTTGCTTCTTTGTCTGATCTCCCACTGGACTGTGAATGCTTCTTGTTTTCTTCATCCTCTTTGTGTACTTATTGCCTAACAGAGCGGTTCACCATCACCACAGTAGCCAATGTTGAGTGCCAAATGCTGTTCTAAGCACTTTGCATGCATTCTCTCATTTAATCCTTGCAGAAACCTTAGGAGATGGGTCCTATGGTTACTGCCATTTCACAGGCACAGAAAGGTTAAGTAACTTGCCCAAGGCCCAAGCTGGTAGGAGGTGAGCCTGGAGTGTCAAATCCAGGCAGTCTCAGTGCAGTTAGTACCCAGTGAATGTTTCTGATGAATGAAGAATTTTACAAAAGTAGGGCTATTTATTTATATCAAACCTCACTGTATTCCCAAAAGATTTAAGATGGATGATTGTATTTTTCAAAATGTTGATGTATAAACATGTTACAGTATCTTTTCCCAAATGCATTTTTTTTTTTTTTTTTTGTGAGACAGTCTTTCTCTGTTGCCCAGGCTGGAGGGCAGTGGCATGATCTTGGCTCACTGCAACCTCCGCCTCCTGGGTTCAAGCTGTTCTCCTCCTGTTTCAACCTCCCAAGTAGCTGGGATTACAGGTGCCCACCCTCATGCCCAGCTAATTTTTGTATTTTTAGTAGAAACAGGGTTTCCCCACGTTGGCCGGGCTGGTCTCAAACTCTTGACCTTAGGTGATCCTCCTGCCTTGGCCTCCCAAAGTGCTGGGATTACAGGCCTGAACCACTGTGCCTGGCCCCAAACGCATTTTTGGGTCCAGCATCTCACAGCAATTTTCTTTCCTTTGGACAGGTGTTATTATCCTTTTTTGACAGATGAGGAAATGGGCTCAGAGAGTGTAAGGGAGAGTCCAAAGTCACATACAGCAGAAGACTGGCAGAGTGGGGACAGAATGAGGCCTTCTCAGTCCCTTCCCCGGTTCTTGGTCTATTGCCTTCTGCCACCCGTTGTTGTGTGGACAGAGAGCTGACTCCTTTTGATAAAAGAAGGAAGAATGAACTCCTTTTCCTCACCTAAGAATTTCCTCTAGAGATGTGGTGGGGAGGAAGGGACAAAAGGAAGTGCGGACTGAAGCTTATCTCCAAGCCTGTGCGTTTGATCCGGGTCCTTGAGCAGCTGCTTTGAAGAGAGTGGTTTGGTTTATCTCCTATCAGCCCCTGGGGAGCTAGGCCAGGGAGATGGAGTAGGTGTGCTTTTGAAGTTCTCCTTCCTTAGCCTGACCTGCCCTGATACGCCAACCCTAGCCCTGGGCAGTCACCCCTGACTGCTTTGTTCCTTTGGGCCTTCGAGTTTCTTAGAGATTCCTCTTTTAAGTCGCTAATGTTGCTGGGAGGTGTCAAACCCTTGTTATCAGCCAATTGTGGTTAGCAGAGTGAGTGCTCCTCCCAGGATAATAATAACATCTATTGAACACTTAGCCTGCTAGACACTGTATTGAGCACCTTGCCTGTAACAACTCATTTACTTCTCACAACAAACCATGGTGAGCACTATTATTATGCCTATTTTATAGGTAAGGTACTGTTTTGTAGGTGAGGCCCAGAGAGGTTAAACAACTTGCCCGAGTTACACTGCTAGAAAGTGGTAGATGCAGGATTCAAGTACAGATAGTTGGTTCCCGAGCCACTCTACAGAGTGCAGGACTGAAGGAGGGGGAGACTTAAAGTCGGAGACAGCAGCAGGAGAAACTGAAGACAAATTACTTTAATCATATTCCAGAGGGCTGGTCTTCTCCATCAGATTTTCCTTTCATCTTGAGAAATGAGAAGTAGGGGAGAGAGAAAACTGAGACAGAGAAGGAAGTGAGGGGAACTTCCATTTATTCCATTAATGGATTAGATTGAATTGATTAACTCAATTAATCATGCATTCAATTACTGTTTATGGACCACTTGGTAGGTGCAGGCTCAAGGCGATTTCATGGTGGGTAAAGACCAGAGGAAGCCAGCAAGCCCCACGTCCGTCTCTCCATGATGCACATTCAGCAGCTGCACGTTCCTATCCTCTCTGCATCTGCATGCTCCTTTTGCAGATTAAGAAATAAAAAAGTGAGGAGGCCCTAACTGAAGTCCTGCTTAGTACAGCCATCTTTCAGTTGCTCCCTGATTTTTTGTTTGTTTGTTTGTTTGTTTGAGATAGGGTCTCACTCTGTTGCCCAGGCTAGACCTCAGTGGTACAATCACAGCCTCAAACTCCTGGGCACAAGTGCCCCTCCCACCTCAGCCTCCAAAGTAGCTAGGATTACAGGTGCATGCCACTACACCAAGCTCATTTTTATTTTATTTTTTGTAGAGATTGGGGTCTTGCTGTGTTGCCAGGGCTGGTCTTGGCCTCATGTAAGCCTCCTGCCTCGACCACCAAAAGCGCTGGGATTACAGGCATGAGACACTGCACTGGCCCACCCACTTTTTTTTTCCTTTGAGATGGAGTCTTACACTGTTGCCCAGGCTAGAGTGCGGTGGCATGATCTCGGCTCACTGCAACCTCAACCTCCCAGGTTCAAGCTATTCTCCTGCCTCAGCCTTGCGAGTAGCTGGATTACAGGTACATGCCACCACGCCTGGCTAATTTTTGTATTTTTCGTAGAGACGGGGTCATGTTGGCCAGGCTGGTCTCGAACTCTTGACCTCAAGTGATCTGCCCTCATTGGCCTCTCAAAGTGCTGGAATTACAGGCTTGAGCCACTGCTCCTGACCCCCACTTCTTTTTCTTTGGAAGAGTTTCTTTAATAAAAAAGTTCTAGTACAGCTACATGATTGTAGATGAAGGGTGCTTCATCTACAGCAACGCAACAGGGAAAATAAAAAATATGAGGCAACCTAGACATACTCAGTATAAAAACACGGAGATCATCCGAATGGGAGGCCTTGGGGTCTGGAAACCAGAAATGCAGGACAGCCAGTGGGCCCAGCAGCTCCGGGCTGTGCTTTTGAAGAACTGTCTCTAACGTTTTGAAAATAGCATTAAAAAATAAAAATTAAGTTGCACCAGGAGGCGTAAGAAGGAGCTTCATTCCAGAGAGAAAGGCATCGTGAGTCAGTCACAGCAGGCCCAGGCCCACGACACAGGGTTGAGCATTTTACGGCAGGTGAGAGGCTTCTGGAAACTTGGCCTCTGGGGCAACCCTGGCCCAGGCGGAGAGGTTTTCAGTGCTGAAGTCGAACTGCCCACATTCCTCCATCCTGAAAGGCTAAGGAATCAACTGCTCTAACATCAGACTCATAGCCTATCTCCTCCAAGTTGCCACAGCCACTTCCTGACAAGCTCCAAAGTCCTCGGCTGAAGAGGGGGACTGAGACCCCTTGGAGGTGCTCTGTGGCCTGACGTTTGGTCCCCAGCCCTGCTGGCAGGCGGCCTAGTCATCCTCCCCGCCACCATACATGTCTGCCAGCTTCTTGAAGCGGCTGCCCCACTAGTTCGGATAATCGTAATCTTGGTCCTGGTCGGAGGCGGAGGAGGTGAGGGAGCTCAGGGACATGGCGTCCCCCTAGTCGAACAACAACAGGGAGTTGTAGGGCGGGGCCGGACCCCCACTTCTTTTTTAAGTGCATTTACTTCAAGTTAAATTCAGATTTCCACTAACGTTTACCGAGCAGCTTCTGAGTGCAGGCATTATTCTAGGCGTGTTTATGCACCTTCTGTCACTTGGGTGGAAGGGGAATCCAGTATTAGAGTGAAAGGCCCCTGAAAGAAGAAGCAGGGCCCATGCTTACCCAATGGCATTGTGCCCCCCAGCATCCTGCCCTTTCCTACATTGAGTGACCGCCAGCCAGAACCACAGGAAGCCTCAGACCCCCCAGAAGACCTTGCTGGGTGTCAGGCTGTGAGTATCACCTGCTTCTGACCCTTGCTGTGTGGCTTCAGTCATGAAGGTGATGATGTTTCCGTGACCACATTTCTAGGGAGTAAGCCTCTAGGCTTGTCCAAAATGTGCCCCTTTCTAGACCAGTCTTCCAAGCTGGAATGGGCAGCTCCCAACTCATTTCAACAAACACAATGCGAGAAAAAGGGGGAGCTGTTCAGGAAATGGCTTGATGGTCGCAAGTTGTATTTGATAAAACCAAATTCCAAGATGTCAGGAAAATTTCGAGGAGTGTTTATTTCAGTGGCCCTCTGCCAGCCTCTGCTTGGAGAAGGGGGCCTGAGGAGCGCGGCCCCAACCAAACCCATGGCCGAAAGTATAATGGTTCATTCAGATTGGGGATTTACATAACAAGCCCCCTTTAAAAGTGATTTAGAATTCTTTTTAATGTTGTCGAAAAATGCGTTTTATTTATTTATAATGAAGTGCATTCCCATGGCACCCATTTCTAAAGCTACGAGTGGAAAAAACCTTCCAGCTGTTGATCATTCGCAGTGCATCAATGCTTTGAGTTTATTGCCCATCCTTCCAGAAGTATTTGTTTCACATATTGGCAAATACATATATATGTATTTTCTCCCCCAATCCTTACATTTTTTTTTATTTCCATAGGTTTTTGGGGAGCAGGTGGTATTTGGTTACATAAGTTCTTAGTGGTGGTGATTTTTTTTTTTTTTTTTTTTTTTTTTTGAGACAAGAGTGAAACAAGAGTGTTTCACTCTTGTTGCCCAGGCTGGAGTGCAATGGCACGATCTCGGTTCACCGCAACCTCTGCCTCCCTGGTTCAAGTGATTCTCCTGCCTCAGCCTCCTGAGTAGCTGGGATCACAGGTGTGCGTACAGAGATCACCTGGCTAATTTTTTTGTATTTTTAGTAGAGACGGTTTCTCCATGTTGGTCAGGCCGGTCTGGAGCTCCCAACCTCAGGTGATACGCCTGCCTCTGTCTCCCAAAGTGCTGGGATTACAGGCGTAAGCCACTGTGCCCGACCGCATTTTTAATTTCCATAGGTTTTTGGGGAACCAGTGGTATTTGGTTACATGAGTAAGTTCTTTAGTGGTGATTTGTGAAATTTTGGTGCACACATCACCTAAGCAGTATCCACTGAACCCAATTTGTAGTCTTTTATCCCTCACCCCTCCACCCTTTCCCCTGAGTCCCCAAAGTCCATTGTATCATTCTTATGCCTTTGCATCTTCATAGCTTAGCTCCTGCTTATGAGCGAGAACATAAAATGTTTACTTTTCCTGAGTTACTTCACTTAGAATAATGGGCTTCAATTCCATCTAGGTTCCTGTGAATGCCATTAATTCATTCCTTTTTATGACTGAGTAGTATTCCATTGTGATATGTGTGTATATATATATATACACCACAATTTCTTTATCCACTCATTGATTGATGGGCATTTGGGCTGGTTCCATATTTCTGCAATTGTGAATTGCCCCCACCTTTTTTTTTTTTTTTTTTTTTTTAAATAGAGTCTGGTGCAGTCACTTAGGCTGGAGTGCAGTGGCACAATCACAACTCACTGCACGCACAACCTCCTGAGCTCCAGTGATCCTTCTACTTCAGTCTCCCAAGTAGCTAGGATCACTGGTGCATGCCACCATATCCAGCTATTTCTTAAAAAGTTTTTGTAGAGATAGGGGTCTTGCTATGTTGCCCAGGCTGGTCTTGAACCCTTGGGCTCAAGTGATCCTCCTGCCTTGGCTTCCTATGGTGTTGGGATTACAGGCGTGAGCCACTGCACCTGGCTTCTTTCCCCCTTTTATAAATCAATGAGAATATACTGTATGAACTGTTCTGTACTTGCTTTTTATTTTATTTTTATTTCTTAAAGATAATATATTTTAGAGATTGCTTAAAGGGCTTCTATGTTTTGCTTATTTATTTTTTCCAGTTTCACAGTATTGTTACATGGATATGCCACAGTTTATTTAGCTAGTCCCCTACTGTGAGACATTTAGATAGTTTTTTTTTTTTTTTTTAGACAGAGTCTTGCTCTGTCACCAGACTGGAGTACAGTGGCTCAATCTTGGCTCACTGCAACCTCCTGCTTCCTGGGTTCAAGCGATTCTCCTGCCTCAGCCTCCCAAGTAGCTGGGCCTACAGGTGCATGCTACCACATCCAGCTAATTTTTGTGTTTTTAGTAGAGACAGGGTTTCACCACGTTGGCCAGGACGGCCTCCATCTCTTGACCTCATCATCTACCCGCCTCAGCCTCCCAAAGTGCTGGGATTACAAGCGTGAGCCACTGCGCCTGGCCAACATTTAGATAGCTTTAACCTTTTGCTCCTGCAGTGCATAACTATATATGTCATTGTATATATCTAATGTCATATATATATGTCATTCATTCTCAATGTGTGCGGGCATGAGTATAGGGGAAATTCCTAGGAGTAAAATTGTTGGGTCAAAAGCTATATGCGTTCAGAACAACTCTGTTTTAAGAAAATTGGTAGGGTAGCCTTGGAGTGTGTTAGAAATTCAGCTTTGGGACCAGCTGCGGTGGCTCACACCTGTCATCCCAGCACTTTGGTAGGCCAAGGCAGACGGATCACTTGAGGTCAGGGCTTTGAGACCAGCCTGGCCAACATGGTAAAACCCTATCTCTACACATACAAAATTATTATTAATAATTACAAAAATAATAATAATTACAATAATAATAATTATTATTTTTGTATTAATAAATACAAAAATTAGTCGGGCATGGTGGTACATGCTGTAGTCCCAGTTACTTGGGAGGCGGAGGCAGGAGAATCACTTGAACCCGGGAGGCAGAGGTTGCAGTGAACTGAGATTTCACCACCGCACTCCAGCTTAGGCGACAGAGTGAGACTCGGTTAAAAAAAAAAAATTCAGCTTTGGGGTGTAAGCACGAATACACGGGAAATACTTCTGGGACCTTCTGGTCACATACATTTGGAGAACTATAAAGGCTCATAGAGGAAGTGGTTGCATTTCCATCTTTGGATTTAAGTAAATATCATGCCCTTCCCACCCTCTCCATCCTTTAGTAAGAGAAGAAGAAGGAGGAGAGGAATACATCAAAGCTAGCCTAAAATAATCCAGGATATTGACAAATAGATATTTTAGCAAAGCAGAATTTCCAGTAACTGAAACCTAATTAAAACTCTGGTTTATCCAGACCTTTTTGGATCACGTTCATAAAAAGGCAAAGGTTGTGTCAAAGACAGTAAATATAGGAAATGATTTTGGTAGTGTCAGCAGAGGTTCGTCTTCAGTCTTAACCATGAATTGCCCGAATGAGAACTGTGAAGCCCTGGAAGATACCAAAGCATGAAATAAATAACTATTGTTAGTAGAGGACTCACCAGGGCAGGAAAGTTGTCTTTATTTTGTCCTTGTTTTTATTTATTTTTTGCATAGGTATTGCCTGCAAAATTTAAAGGTACAAAGGGATGTTGAGAGATGTTGAGAATTTTCTGCTTTATCAACCATTTACGAAGAAAAAAAACAGTAAAGCAGAGCATCTCATTCACTAGGCATTTTGGTTTACACACCTTCTCATTGCAAAGACTCACGGATCAAGCCCCCAATTTTTTTTTTTTTTTTTTTTTTTATTGAGACAGAGTCTTGCTCTGTTGCCTAGGCTGGAGTGCAGTGACATGATCTTGACTCACTGCAGCCTTGACCTCCCAGGCTCAGTCGATCCCCCTACCTCAGCCTCCCCAGTAGCTGAAGCCCAACTTTCATCTCTTCACCATCAGTCCCGGGCTTGGGCCTCACTCTTTGTTAGTGACCTTGACTCTGTGACACTGGGAAGAAGGATCAGGACTGGTCAGTGTCTTGATGTGCTTGTAGAGTCAGGATAAGTGGAAATTCCAGCATGTCTAAAGTAAACTTCTAGCAAGAATTCCAGTTCCTGCCCGTGCATCTGTGTCACCCGCTGCCCCGTGTGCTGAAGAACAGTCACCGGGCATCCTGAGGCGCTCCTTGCGTGTCTCTCGAGGTCTGACATTGATGAGGTCAGCACCACTGCTTTCTTCTGGGGTGTGTTTGTTTTTCTAATTAATTTCCTTAAAGAAATCAACCAATGTACAAATAACCAAACAACAACAACAACAACAACATCAAAGCAACCAGAACCAGAAAAGCGACAGCAGTTAAAAACCTTGAGTCGAATGTGTCCTTTTCTTTATGTTTATTCTCACTTCCCATTAGGCCTGAATGGGCTCTCCCAGGTCTCTGTCCTCTCTCTAAACTGGGTGAATTTTTCATCACTGCAGTCAAAATGCATAATGATGACTTTATTGATGACAGGAGACATGTTTTAAAACAACTGACAAGAGCTGCAAGATGGGAAACGACAAGAAAGTGAGATTTTTTTTTTAAATTAGGGAGGATGGGATTGGAGGCTGGCAAAAGAGAATTGTTTTCCTTATTAAATGCTGGAATTTATCCTTTCTTCCTTGAACAAATAAAGCAAACTATCCAGGGCCAGGTGTGGTGGTGGCTCATGCCTGTAATCCCAGCACTTTGGGAGGCTGAGGTGGAAGGATTTCTTGAGCCCAAGAGTTTAAGACCAGCCTGGGTAAGAAAGCAAGGAGAACCCCAGCTCTACAAAAATTAAAAAAAAAAAAAAAAAAAAAAAAAAGCAGCAGCCAGCCGTGGAGGTGCACACCTATAGTCCCAGATAACTGGGAAGCTGAAGTGGGACGATCCCTTGAGCCTAGGAGTTCGGGGCTGCAGTGAGCTGTGATCACACCATTGCACTTCAGCCTGGGTGACACAGTGAAACCCTGTCTTAAAAAATAAAAAGTAAAAAAACCATTCAGGGCTGGGCGTGGTGGCTCACGTCTGTAATCCCAGTATTTTGGGAGGCAGAGGCAGGTGGATCACTTGAGGTCAGGAGTTTTAGACTAGCTTGTCCAAACTGGTGAAACCCCATCTCTATTAAAAATACAAAAATTAGCTGGGTGTGCGTGGTGGTGCGTGCCTCTAATCCCAGCTACTCAGGAGGCTGAGGCAGGGGAATCGCTTGAACCTGGGAGGTAGAGACTGTAGTGAGCTGAGATCACCCCACTGCACTCCACTCTTAAGAGCGAGACTCGTCTTAAGAAGAAAGCTGGGGTAAGGACATTGCATAATAACGGTACTCAGAGACTTGGGCAATAGGGCTTGGGGTGCCCTTGAACTGCTTCTTATTGGGCCCTCTCACAAGAGACACTGTTGTATGAAAATGCCAAGGTCATGTGGGGGCCAGGAGAAGGTGAATTCCACTCCCTAGCCCCATGATGCCTGTGTGATGTCTCAGGTCAACTTAGCAGGTATCGATGAGGCCACTAGACATGAGGCTTGCCAGATGTGGTGAAGAATGCAAGACAGACATCCTCAGAATGTCAAGAGAACAGTAAAGGCTGTTGTACAGACGGTTCACTAAGGATTCAGTGGCCTTAGGGAAGACAAATGCAGTTGTCTCGCCTATGCTTGGGATCAATTCCTTTTCTATGGCTATCAACTGGTGAAAGTAATCTTCTCCTTAGAGCTGCTCCTTCTTAAAAATCTGGAGGGATAATTAAAGAAGATGAGAACTTAGCAGAGTTTACTTTGGTCCTACAGGAGAGAGAGGAGAAACAGAGCAAAAATCAAGAACATATGAGGGCAAGGAGGGAAAAGAAAGCATTTACTTAGCCGAGAAAGAAGGTGCTGTCTCCTCTGAGATGGGGAATTTTAAAAAAGTCTCAGGAGGTGGTGATGAGACGCAGGCTTTGGAAGGGAGTTAGAGTATTCCCGGCACATCTTTTTAATTTTATTTTTTTAAATATTTTAAAGCTCGGATAGCCTTTTTCTTTTTATTTCTTTCTTTAAAATATTCAACTTTTATTTTAGATTCAGCGGGTACATGTGCAGGTTTGTTACATAGGGATATTGCACGATGCTGAGGTTTGGGGGTATGGTTGATCCCGTCACCCAGGTAGTGAGCCTAGTACCCAATAGTTTTTCAGCCCTTGCCCCCCTCCCTCCTTCCCCCTCTAGTAGTCCCCAGTGTCAATTCTTCCCATCTTTATTTCCCTGTGTACCCCATGTTTAGCTCCCACTTACAAGTGATGACATGCAATATTTGGTTTTCTATTCCTGCACTGATTCTCAGGATAATGGCCCCCAGGTCTATCCACATTGCTGCAAAGAGCATGATTTCTTTTTTTTCATGGGTGCGTAGCATTCCGTGGTGTATAGGTACCACATTCTCTTTATCTAGCCCACTGTTGATGGGCACTGAGGTTGACTCCATGTCTTTGCTATGGTGAGTAGCTTTTGCACATCTTTTGAGAAAGCTTATTTTCATGGTTTGGGGGCCCAAGTATGATGAAGAGGATGGACTGGAAGCAGCCAGCTCTCCTGAAGGGTCTTGGATGATTCCTTTTGTTTCTCGTAAAATTATGTTGATATGGAATCTACTTAATTAATTCAACCAGTTTGTCTCTTCTCAAGTTGTCAGGGATTCAGCCCTGGGGGCAAAGACAGCCAGCAGAGGCCTCCAGGGCCCTGCACCCAGCAGCCTGCCATGCTCAGGACAGAGAATTAGAAGCATTTAGTTAACTTCTCCTTGGGGACACAAATTCAGACCATAGAACACACCCAGTCCCTTACCACTCTGCAAGAAAGCATGGTATTGGTTTCTTTAACCCCAATAGGTTTTGCCAAATAAGAGAGTGTTAATATCCCCCTCCCACCCACCGCCTGGATTGAATTACTTAAAGCATCTTTTTGGAGATGTCAGCAGTTTAATAGAGGCAATAAGTCAGGGCTGCCCTTGTGTTTTATTTTTCTGCCAGTATTTAGTTAATTAAAGAATGCAAATTAAAACACCTTAATTTATATAATATCAATACCAACGCCTTAAAACATTTGGCATAACTGCTCTGGCACGTCCCTTACATAAACTCTTCAGAGTAGTGCTAATAAAAATGAAAAAGGTGGTAAATCAAATTTAATTTATTCATTTTCTGTATGGTATGAAAGCATATGCCAAAATCAAGTTATTTATGAGTGCATCATAACAATAGGCATTTGTAGTGGCTGCAAATGACAAAAAAGATTTTCAGAAGGATGTGTGTTTTAATTTTGAAACGTCTCTAGGTACATCTATTTTCTGGGTTCCAAGCTCTAAAATTTATATTTTTGCACCCATATCTCCAGGAAAAAAATAGGTTTAGATATTGAAAAACATATTGATACTAAAAACATGGCAATATCCACTCATAAAAGCAGCTGCAACCATCTATATGTAGATAGACATATACACAATGTGTCCTATGGTATATGAATCTGCAGGTGAGATAAAAGGTTGGTGATTTATATCCAATTCCTTAAATATTCCATTAAGAGGATTATCTCACAGGAGACTCAGATACAGACAGAATCGGAAGGGATTTGGTGTGCGGCCGCTTTCTTGGAAGCCTTAGAGATGAACTACATGTGCGTGAATGAAGAGCCGGACTCCCATTTTCATCTTGCCCCTCCTCTACTGATGTATCTTTCTTTGTCTGATGGATCTGAGCCTTGAGTACATTTTATTCGGAACTGGAAGGACTGTAGGCTGCATTCAGGCTACTGAAGGATTGCATGCTCTCCATCCTTGCCCTGGCAAACCTCCCAAATGCAATTTTCCTTTTAAAAACCTCTTCCTCACCCAGCCTTTAACTCAATAGGTCACAGGCCATGTGGGAGAGTGGAGAGAAGTTTGGGAGAAACCATCTCCTCCCTGACCATTCCTGATGCCCTCTGGACAAACTCAAGCAAATTCACAAATACAGCCCTCCACCTGGCCCATGGCCTCCCTATTTGGGAGGAAAAAACTCAGTACAATACTGTGACATATTTCATTCATTATCTGTTAAGGTGAGAGTGGCAAGCCTGGCGGAAGTGGCAGAATATTGGTGCTCATCACTTGGGGGAATGATTCAGGAGCGGCATCTTCCTGTGACCTGTGACAGCCACTTAAGGTTGTAGGGAGACTACTACAAAATCCTAAATAAACTACATTCTAAAGCAAATCTATCTTTCTTTCTTTCTTTCTTTCTTTCTTTCTTTCTTTCTTTCTTTCTTTCTTTCTTTCTTTCTTTCTTTCTTTCTTTCTTTCTTTCTTTCTTTCTTTCTTTCTTTCTCTTTCTTTCTTTCCCTTTCTTTCTTTCTTTCTTTCTTTCTTTCTTTCTTTCTTTCTTTCTTTCTTTCTTTCTTTCTTTCTTTCTTTCTTTCTTTCTTTCTTTTCTTTCTTTCTTTCTCTTTCTTTCTTTCTTTCTTTCTCTCTCTCTCTCTTTCTCTCTTTCTTCTTTCCCCCTCCCCTCCTCTCCCCTCCCCTTTCTTCTCCTCTCCTCTGCTTGTTTTAGAGACACTGTCTTGCTCTGTTGACCAGGCTGGAATGCAGTTCTGTGATCTTAGCTCCCTGCAGACTCAAACTCCCGGGCTCAAGCGATCCTCCTGCTTCATCCTCCAGAGTAGCTGGGATGACAGGTGCGTGTCACTATGCTGGTGAATTTTAAACATTTTTTTTGTAGAGAAGGGGTCTCGCTGTGTTGCCAGGGTGGTCTCGAATTCCTGGCCTTAAGCATCCTCCTGCCTTAGCCTCCCAATATGTTGGGATTACAGGTGTGAGGCACTGTACCTGGCCAAGACTTTTTTTTTTTTTGATGGTAAAAACAGTGATATACCTTTTACATGGGTTCCTTTTGGAGCTAACAGGATTTCTTCCTTTGCCTCAGACTCATTTCAATAGCAAGCTAGAAACTTACACTTTCAAGTAGCTGCTGCTTCTTTAGAGGTGCCAAACAGAGCCAGAGAAGGTTCTAGAACAGTTAATTGTAACCACTTCCCTCCCCCATCAAACCTCCCCTCCACACCATAGTGTCTTGCTGGTTCATGGGAGAAAGAGTCTGGTGTGGCCAATAACTGGCTTGAGAGGCATGTGGAGCTTTCTGCATTTTTGTCAAGGCACTTGGCATCAGAGGCTCTCACGGAAGGCTGGAGGGAGCCAGGGGGCAGGGTGTCTGGGTGGGCACTGGCTGGGCTGTCCCTCAGGGTGTCCACGTGGAGCCTACACACCCCACATGTGATTGTGGGCATATTGTCTCTATCTTTTTTCTTGCTACCTGTCATCTTTAAAAGCCAGTTTTTGCCTTTATATTTATTTATACTCCTTCCACCACCATAAAAGATCTGAAGTTGCTTACAATTTCAAATGCAGATACAGTAAAACCTGAAACCATTAGCAGAAAGGTAGAAAGATCAGAGCCAAGTAAAAATGAGGAGGGGAGGAATAAGGAGATTAATTATACCAGAGGGGAAACAAAGCTTAGATTAAGGAAAGAGAATGCAATTGAGAACAAAACGCAGCTCCTAACTCCCTGGTAGCTTGGTGGGCCGCTGCCAGCGACTATAATCACTATAGATTATTGCACCTCAAAGGCAGGTTTAAATGCCTTTGAGTATTACCTGGCAGAGTGAGCTTGGTCAAGCCACTTCAGCTCTCTGCATTTCTGTTTCCTCATCTGTAAAACGAGGATTAAGTGAACTCATCATCAGGTTCTTGTGAGAATTCAGTTCAACAGCAATGACAGACAGTAGCTCTCACTCTCATAGCAGGCTCTGTGTGCCAACGACTGTTCTGTGTGGTTCACACAGACATCGCTAATCAATTCTAAGATGCATTTTCCCTACATTTTAAACATCTCTGACACAGATAAAAAAGGCACCGTGTCACTGATTATTTAACAGTAGTTGTTTTCTTTCTTTGTTGGACCTAAAATAACAGCACATTGTGGATGAGATGAAATATGTTATTAACTCATGAAAGCCTCATAATGTAACTTTATGAGGTAGGTACTATTTTTTGTCCCATTTTACAGATGAGGAGACTGAGGCATGGAACATTTAAATGCCTTGTCCAACAGTAGCTGGCAAGCAGTGGAGCTGGGATTCAAATTCTCGTAGGCTGTTTGACTCCACCAGTCCACTATTTGGCCTTTCACACAAAACCAACCTTCCTTCCTTCCTTCCTTCCTTCCTTCCTTGGTTCGTTCCTTCCTTCCTTAGTCCCTTCCCTTCCCTTCCCTTCCCTTCCCTTCCCTTCCCTTTCCTTTCTCTTCCCCTTCTCTCCTCTCCTCTCCTCTCCTTTCCTCTCCTCTCCTCTTCTCTTTTCTTTTCACAATATCTCACTCTGTCACCCAGGCTGGAGTGCAGTGGTGCACTCACAGCTCACTGCAGCCTTGATCTCCCAGGCCCAGTCAATCTTCTCACCTGACCCTCCTGAGTTGATGGGACTATAGGAGCGTGCCAATATGCCCAGCTAATTTTTTTTTATTTTTTGTAGATATGGGGTTTCACCCTGTTGCCCAGGCTGGTTTCAAACTCCTGGGCTCAAGCAATTCCCCTTCCTCGGCCTCACAAAGTGCTGAGATTACAGGCACGAACCACCACACAGTCTGGGCCAACAAAACTTTCAACAACAAACATTTCAGCTAAACTGGCACCATTGAGCCCTGGGGATATAAGATGAACAGATATGTATTTGCCCTAAAGGACTGGACTCCCTAGTGAGGGGACCAGTGTGTAAACAAGCCATAATATCTCAGGGCATTAATATTTCTGTGAAAATATTAGATTCAAGGCATAGAGGCAGAGAAGGGAGAGCTAATTGATTTCTCTCAAGCGTCAGCCCTGGGGCTTAGATCTGCAGTGGGAAATACCCCTCCAACAGGTCATGAGCTACCTTGGTGAACACGTTCTCAACAGCAGAGAACCAAAGGCCCAGGCACCTCACCTATGGCCCTTCTATGGATGAGAGGAGAGGTGGGGGCAGCAAATCTTGAGGGAACATCAGGTTCCCAGGCAACATTTGTAAGTGAGCTTTGAAACAGAGACCAGCGGGAGAGCTCTGCCTTGTAAGGTTAGGGCTGGAGGCTCTCTGACTCTGGACACCGAGGCCAGGAGGGTGGGGAAGGACCTAAAAGGGGGAAAAAGACAAAGGGAAATGGGAACAAACCACCTATCTGTTTAGAGTGAGAAAATGCAGCTTCCAGAGGAATGGGGCAATAGTCATTGGGATGCAGTGAGGGGCGGTGGAAGAAGCAGGAGAATCCCCCAGTTTGAGACTCAGTTTTGCCTCTTAGGAGCACATCATCCTTTGAATCTCAATTTTATCATCTGTCTAATGGGCATAATAACATTGCGCTTATCTACCTCCCACAGTTGTTAAAAGACTAATTAAGATAATATATGTGAAAGTCGGTGTGGCTCATGCTTGTAATCCCAGCACTTTGGGAGGCCAGGGCAGCAGGGGCGGTGGGGGGGCAGGGGTGGATCACGAGATTGACACCATCCTGGCCAACATGGTGAAACCCCATTTCTACTAAAAATAGAAAAATTAGCTGGGCGTGGTGCACACACCTGTAGTCCCAGCTACTCGGGAGGCTGCGGCAGGAGAATTGCTCGAACCCGGGAGGTGGAGGTTGCAGTGAACCGAGATTGAGCCACTGCGCTCCAGCCTGGTGACAGTCTCAAAAAAAAAAAAAAAAAAAAAAAAGGAAAAAGAAAAAAAGAAGGTCCCTTCCAAATGAAATGGTGGCATGCAAATGTGAGTTATTACCATGGTCTTTCTAGCCGGGGCCTGGCTCTGCGTGCCTGGGTAAGTTACCACAGGGAAAAAAAGAGGAACGCAGGGAACAGGGCTTGCCTACTGTCTCTGGCAGTCACTAAAAGGGCCTGACTTAGAACTCAAAGCTCCTGCAGGGTGGGAGTCTCACTGACCTCCCTTCCATCCCCACTCCCCACTTAGTGATGAAGTTTGGGGTTGATGTAGAAGGTCCCTCCTAGAGGTCAGGGACTGTGTCCTATTGGACTTGAACAAAACAAAACCAAAGCAAATCCATTTCGACAGAACATCCTTGATAAAGAATGTTTTCTAACATTTCAAACAGAATAAAACCTCTGTTTCAATATTAATCACATTTGGCCTATCATCTTCCGGACCAAACAAGAATGGGATAGAAACTGCACTGAACCTGAGTCCCTGGCCTTAGGCCTGGGTGTCTGTGGCCCCTGTTCATTGTAGTGTTATCTATAGGGTTTACTGTAGAGGCCCCGCCTCCAAGTCCAACGGTGTCCTGGTCTGAAGGCCTCACAGCCTACAGCCTGGGGGAGAAAGGGTGGTTGTCAGGGAGGAGGGGGCTGCTGTGAACGGGCCACTACTCCAGGGACATTAGGAGCTGACTCCACCTTTTCTGGCCTCTCCTGTGAGGCAGAAGGAAGGAGGAAGTGGGAGGAGAAAGAGGGGGAGAAGGAAGGGGCCCAAGAACTGGGAAGGATAATACAAAAAGAAGGGCTTGAAAAGAGGGAGCAGCCAGGCCCAGTGGCTCACGCCTGTAATCCCAGCACTTTGGGAGGCCAAGGTTGGTGGATCCCTTGAGCCCAGGAGTTTGAGACCAGCCTGGGCAACATAATGAGACCCAGTCTCTAATTAAAAAAAAAAAGTAGAAAATTGTATGTATATGTATTATACATATAATACATATATATAATTTTCATGTATATGTATTATATATGAATATATATTTCATATATATTACATATGTATATATAATATAAATGATATATAAATATATATTTTCATATATATGTATATATAATACATATATACATATATAATACACACACACACACACACACACACACACATATATAGAGAGAGAGAGACTGGGAGGAAGTGAGGAGAAGGTGGAGAAAGTGAGGTGGAGGAGGCTGGCTCAACACAGGAGGTCAGAACAAAGTAGCCATTTGCACATCAAGGGCATGGAATCTCCCCTACCTCCTCCAGGCCCTTTCTGCAGCCCCATCTCAGGCTCCCCCATTCCTCCTTATTCCTCACCCCTCTGAGAGATGTGAGGCCTTCCGAGCAGGGGCCGCCTTCCTCGGCAGTAGACAAAAGGCTATTTCTGAGTTACAGAAAATGTGTTCCTTTGGTACAGAGCCGGGTGAGGGCTGCCCGGGCCGGTCCTGGGCCAGGCGGGAGTCTTAGCAGAGGGGGCCTGTCAGTCACCAGGAGTCCTCGTGAAAGGGGCCCCTTGTCAACTTCCCCTGCCTTTGAAGTGACTGGGATGGCGTGCTCAATTAAAAGCCCATCAGTCTGTAAGTAAATCAACGCCTATCAGGCTTGTCACATCAAACAAACGATTATTACCCCAGCCCGCCCACCCCATTAATCTGGCTGTTCCTTCTTGACGGCTCAGGGTCAGGGCAGCGTAAATCCTGTACTGGATTGCAGCCACCTGGATCGGGATGAAAGCGGTGGCGCAACCTGCAAGGCCACACTCAGGCACTTCCCAGAGTCCCCAGGAAGGAGGGAGGATGGAGGAGAACGCTCCCGGAGACAGAAATGGGAGAGGTGCCTGCAGACAGGGCCATGTGAAGCACCTAGAACAGGAAGAAATGAAGGAGACAGAGAGAAAAGTGGTGGAAAGAGAAGGAGCCAGTAAAATGGACCAAGATAGAAATAACTGGAAGCGGAGAAGCAAAGTTGTTGAGGCAGGTGACATAAGAACTCACTCAGAATGTTGTGAATGAATGAAGGCCCCCAGAAGACAAGGAGGTCTTGGGATGAAATCTCCCTGATACTAGGTTCCGAGTCTGAGAGTCAGAGTGATGAGGCCAGGCCGATGTCAGCCCCCCAGACCTCACTTAGCCAGGGGAGTGGTGGTGGGAGGCAGAGTTCAGGGCTTTGCTAAGCAATGCCTTGTATCAGACATCAACATGTGTGATGGCCAGAACTTGATCTTCTGCAACCAAAGGATAGGAACAGACACATCAGACCAGATGATCAGGTTCTGATTTTCTGCTGCACGAGCCCCTGAGAAGCACTTTGCTCCAGATCATTTCTCCTGGGCTCTGTGTATTGGTTTGGAGATTTTTTCTGCTCCTGAGATTAGGCTTCTGGCTTTCCCCGCTGAGGACCAGAGAAAAAGGCAGGAGTAGGGAGAAGAGGACGCAAGACAGCTTGAAGGAGAGGCTAGAGTGGGAAGGGAAGGGTGGAGAGGAGGGGGAGGAAGGAAGGCAAGCATCTCTCCTGGAGAACAAGGCATGCTTTTTAAGGGAAAAGAACAGTCTTTCCCCAAGAGGCAGTTCCAGATGACTCGTGATGTTCTATCCTTAAAAAGGCCATCACATGCCTTCCCCATCGCTAGAGAAAGAATTCCCAAAAGAAAACAAGAGACAGGAGTGGAGCAGGGAGACTGAGGACGGAACTTCTTCCACCCACCTGACCCTGGAGCTCCACTTGCTCAGCCTGGCAGACACTGCTGAACTCTTAGTAGTCAAGGAAAGAACATTCTCGCTGGGCTTAGGAAGCCAAGGCAGGAGGATTGCTTGAGGCCAGGAGTTTGAGACCAGTCTGGTCAACATAGTGAGACCCTGTCCCTACAAAATTAAAAAAAAAAATTAGCCAAGTGTGGTGGTGTGCCTGTGGTCCCAGCCATTTAAGAGGCTGAGGCAGGAGGATGGCTTGAACCCAGAAGTTGGAGGCTACAGTGAGCTGTGACCGCACTCCAGCATGGACAACAGAGCGAGACTCTATCTCAGAAAAATAAAAAAAAGATGAAAAAGAAAATTCTCAGAGATACTCTCTGAGAATTTACCCTCATCCCTATCCTCCCCTGTGCATGGTAAGAACCGCTCACTGAAAACCTGGGAGACTCGCACCCGCCGCATGCATGGGTTTTCTTAAAAGGATTCTCCCTCCAGCCAAAGGATTGTCCACTCCAGCATTGTAGATGCCTTCTTCTCTTATCACGACCCAGCAGTGTAGTGCCTCTTCCTTATCCCTCTGAGGTGGTAGACATGTTGACCGGTCCCGTGTCAGCAAGGCCTTTCACAGAGATGAGGCTTGGTCTACAGATATTTTACAAAGTGCCAGAATTATCTGTCATTCCTACTTTCAGTCATTCAACCAAAACTTGGTATTGAGTGAGCACTTACAACTTACAGGCTCTTTTTTAAATCTCAGGGTTACAGCAGTGACTATGACAGGCAAGGCCAAGGGACACGTGGGAGCTTTTGCAAAGACCTTGGATGTTTGACGTCATCTTAATTTATTTGTCATGTATGGACTCAGCTATTTCACAGATATTACAAAGATATTTACTCAGCATCTTCCATGTCTAAGTAACATGCCCCACAAGAAGACGAAGAAGAATCAGAAACAAATGCTCAAGCATTTATAAAGTCGTAGGTGATCCATCCTGGCTAACACGGTGAAACCCCGTCTCTACTAAAAATACAAAAAATTAGCCGAGTGTGGTGGTGGGCACCTGTAGTCCCAGCTACTCGGGAGGCTGAGGTGGGAAAATGGCGTGAACCCGGGAGGTGGAGCTTGCAGTGAGCTGAGATCGTGCCACTACACCCCAGCCTGGGCAATAGAATAGGTTCAGTCTCAAAACAAACAAACAAACAAACAAACAAACAAATAAATAAAATAAGTAAATATAAAGTTGTAGGTGCCATAAGCCAGAAAACGATGGGAGAGAATTCAGAGAGAGAAGATAATTTATCCAGGTTATTTCTTAGTTTGTTCATTTATTTATTTTGAGAGGGAGTCTCATTCTGTCACCCAGGCTGGAGTGCTGTGGTGTGATCCTGGCCCACTGCAACCTCAGCCTCCCTGGTTTACACGATTCTCCTGCATCAGCCTCCCCAGTAGCTGGGATTACAGGCGCATGCCACTACTCCAGGCTAATTTTAATATCTTTAATAGAGACGGGATTTCGCCATGTTGGCCAGCCTGGGCTCGAACTCCTGACCTCAGGTGTTCCACCCGCCTCAGCCTGCCAAAGTATTGGAGTTACAAGTGGGAGTCACTGTGTCTGGCCGATCCAGGTTATTTCTTAGTGAAGATCTGGAATTAAAAAACTTGTTAATTGTTTAATCATAGCAACTTTTTAATATATTCTGTGATATAGAACAATGTGGGCTCAATGTTTATTATGATTGTCTTTGTCAGTGATGACAATGCAATTCACTGTCATTGTAATTACAGACATGTCACAAGCCCCCTCTCTATAGACACCCTGCAACTCCATTTCAGTCCTCTTCAGAAGTCAGGGGTATGGTGGAAAACTCCCAGAAATGGGAGCTGTGCTCCTTAAAAGAGGCAGAGTGGTACAGAGGTAGAGCGAGCAGGCTCTGAAACCAGACAGCCATTCAAAAGCAGGCTTCAAATGCTGGCTCGGCTGCTTGCCTGCTGTGAGGCCACCAGCAAATCACTTGAACTCCCTGTGTGTGTTTCCCCATCTGTTAAATTGGGGTGATAACAGTACTGGCCTCATATGGTTATATGACAATTAAATGCATGTAAAGCATTCACAACTGTGCCCAACAGACAGTATGCATTCAATAATGCCTGTCATGCTTATGGCCTACGTCATACAAAGTGGTCTCTTGAAGGTACAATCAGCATGACGCTAGGAGGGCACTTATTAAATTAATGCAATTGTCTTCATGTATTTAAACATCAGTGAGAGTCATTTATATTCATTTTGCTTTTAAAATTCTTCCGGAGTTCAGTACATGCGTGGTAAATATTTGAAGAATTTGTTTTTACTAATATAATGTGTTTGTTAGCATTTAATATTTGATGCATACAGAAGGGTATACGCATTGTATGTATGAATGCTAGCCTCTCCTCTTCTATCTTCTGGTCTCTGCTCCAGAAATGACCACTTTCTGGAGTTTTATTTTATTTTATTTTTTTGAGAAGGAGTTTCGCTCTTTTTGCCCAGGCTAGAGTGCGGTGGCATAATCTCGGCTCACTGCAATTTATGCCTCTCGGGTTCAAGTGATTCTCCTGCCTCAGCCTCCCGAGTAGCTGGGATTACAGGCGCCCGCCACCACTCCCAGCTAATTTTTGTATTTTTAGTAGAGATGGAGTTTCACCATGGTGGCCAGGCTGGTCTCAAACTCCTGGCCTCGTGACCTACCCGCCTCGGCTTCCCAAAGTGCTGGGATTACAGGCGTAAGCCACCACGTCTGCCCTAATTTTTGTATTTTTAGTGGAGATGAGGTTTCACCATGTTGGCCAGGCTGGTCTCGAGCTCCTGACCTCAGGTGATCCACCTGCCTCAGCCTCCTGAAGTACTGGGATTATAGCTGTGAATCACTGTGCCCAGCCACTTTCTGGAATTTTATGTTTATTTTCATTTTGCTTTTTCAAAAAAGCTTCATTTAAAAAATTAAAGTACAACATACATCATAATAAAATGCACAGATTTTAAGAGTACAACTCGATTGATTTTTACACACTATACACTTATGTAAGCATACCTGGATTAAGTCATGGTATATTATTTATACTCTAGAAATGTCCCTTCTCAGTCAGTCCTCCCTCCACCCCCATCCCAAGGTAACCACTGTTCTGGTATATGTCAGTGTAGATTAGTTTTGGAATTGTTAAGTATGTACTCTTGTCTTTTGGGCAACATTCTATTTGCAAGATTCCTCCATGTTGTTGTATGCATCAGTAGTTCATTCTTTTTTTGTGGTTGAGGAGTATTCCACTGTATAACCATGCAATTTGTTCACTCATTTTATTATTCCTGGGCATTTGTGTTGTGTCCATTTTCTGGCTATTAAGAAACCTGCCATGAATTCTCCTGTCCACATCTTTTGGGGCACATATTTGCTCATTAAGGTTGGGTATAACAGGAGTGTAATTGCTATGTCACCACATAGGTACATGTTATAATAGATACTTCAAACAGTTTTCCAATGTTTGGTATTGTTAGTTAAAAAACGTTTTCAGCCATATTGGTAGTTGTAGTGGGCTATAGTGGGCTATACATTTCCCTTTGTCTCTATTTTAGTTTTATTCAATAACTTCTTTTTTTTTTTGAAACAAGATCTCGTGCTATAGCCCAGGCTGGAGTCCAGTGGCATGAACACTGCTCACTGTAGCCTTGACCTCCCAGGCCTAAGTGATTCTCCCACCTCAGCCTTCTGAGTAGCTGGGACTACAGTTGTGCACCACTATACCCAGCTAATTTTTGTACTTTTTGTAGAGATGGGGTTTTGCTTTTTGCTGTTGGCTGGGCTGGTCTTGAATTCCTGGGCTCAAGTGATCTTCCCACCTTGGCCTCCCAAAGTATTGGGATTACAGAAGTGAGCCACCATGCCTGGCTATAGTTGCATCCAATAATTTGTGATACGTTATTTTCATTGCCATTCAGTTCAAAATATTTTCTGATTTCCATACATATATATTGCAAATATTTTCTCCCATTCTGTGACTTGCCTTTTCTTGTTATTAGTGGTATTTTTTTTTTTTCTGTTAACTAGAAGCTTGATACTTTAATGAGTTTTTTCACTTTTACTCATGCATTATTTAGAAAAGTATATTCCTTAATTTCTGAATATCTGGGGATTTTCTAGTTATCTTTCTGTTTTGGACTTCTTGCTCAATTTCATTGTCATCAGAGAATATCCTTTGTATTACTTCAGTACTTTAAAATTTACTTAGGTATGTTAACATTTCCAACAGTACTTGTGGATCTGAGTTTTTCTCCCTTAGTTCTTCTGTCAGTTTTTGCTTTGTTTATTTTGAGGCTACGTTATTATGTGTATACAAAGTTAGACTTGCAATTTTTTTATTGAATTGATCCCTTTATTGTCAGGAATATCACTCAGTAAAACTGCTTGCCTCAAAGTTTACTTTGTCTGATATTTGTCTAGCTACACCAGCTTTCTTTTGATTGTTAGCTTGATGTATCTTTTTTCATCCTTTTAGCTTCAACTTTTTCCATTTTTGTGCTGCTGCATAACCAACCACCCCAAAACTTACTGGCATAAACCAACAAACATTTTATTATGCTCATAAGTATTGTGGGTGAAGAATTTGGACAGAGCTTAGCAGGGACATTTATATCTGTTCTACATTGCCTGGAGTCTTGGCTGGAAAGATGTGAATGATTGGGGACTAGAATCTGGAGACTTCTTCAATCACATGTCTGGTACCTGGACTGGGCTAACATGAGACTGGACTCAGCTAGGACTGTTGATTGTAGTGCCTACTTGGACTTCCTTATAACATGGCGGACTTGAGTAGTCAGATTTCTCACACAGGGGCTCAGAGCTCCAAAAGTGACTGTTTCACCAAACAAGGCATAAATTGCATAGACTTTTATGCTCTTGCCTCAAAAGTCCCACAGTGTTACTTCTTCTGTACTCTACTGGTTGAAGGAACCACATGCCCACACAGATTGGGGAAGGGAGACAGACTCCATCTCTTAATAAGAGGGGTGCCAAAGGATTTGTGGCTATGTTTTAAAACTGCCACACAACTTTTCCTTTCATATCCTTATATTTGAGGTTTATTTTTATCCAGTCTCACAATCTTTGTCTTTTAATTGGCATCTTTGGATCATTTATATTTAATTACTGATACTATGATTTAAACCTATCATCTTACAATTTACTTTCTATTTGTTCCATCTGTTTTTTTTTGTTGTTGTTGTTAATTTTTCCCCTTTCTCTCCTTCTTTGGATTATTCATGCATTTAAAAAATTATTCCACTTCCCTACTCTAAAGCTTGTTAACTGTACATTCTTTTATTATTCTTTGGTGATTACCCTAGAATTTGCATGCCATCTTTGCTCAAGGGGCCATGCTAATCTTCTCTGTATTCTTCCCATTTTAGTGTATATGCTGCCAAAGTGAACACAATGATTAGCCTAGAGATTGCAACATGTATCATTATTTTATTATAACCTATCTTAAATGACTAGAGTTGGCCTCCATATCCATGGGTTCCATATCTGTGGATTCAACCAACTTTTGATCAAAAATATTTGGGAAAAAAATGAATGGTGTCATCTGTACTGAACATGTGCAGACTTTTGTTATTATTCCCTAAGCAATTCAGTAAAACAACTATTTACATAGCACTTACAGTGTATTAGGTATTATAGGTAATCTAGAGATGATTTAAAGTATATGGAAGGATGTGCGTAGGTTATAGGCAAATACTATGCCATTTCATGTAAGGGACTTGAACATCTGTGGATTTCGGTATCTGTGGGAAGTCCTGGATCAAATCCTTAATAGATACAGAGGAACAACTGTACATGTCATATCCTGAACAATGCAAGAACCTCACAACACTTTAACTCCATTTACCCTTCTCCTGCCTTTTGTGTTATTGTTAACATATTTAATTCTCTCTATATTTTGAACTCTATAAGACATTAGTGTTATTGTTTTATGTAGTAAATATTAATTTAGAAATTTTACTTTTTTGGTGTTATTTCTTTTTTTTATTTTTTATTTTTTTTAATACAGTCTCACTCTGTCACCCAGGCTGGAGTGCAGTGACACGATCTCGCTCACTGCAACTTCCACCTCCTGAATTCAAGTGATTCTTGTGCCTCAGCCTCCCCAGTAGCTGGGACTACAGGCATGCGCTGCCACGTCCTGCTAATTTTTGTATTTTTAGTAGAGACAGGGTCTCACTATGTTGGCCAGGCTGGTCTAGAGCTTCTGACCTCAGGTGATCTGCCTGCCTTGGCCTCCCAAGGTGCTGGGTTTACAGGTGTGAGCCACCACGCCTAGCCTGTTTATTCCGTCTTGCATTACTGTTTTCATCTGGGATTATCTTCTGCCTGAAAAAATTCTTCCAGTATTTCTTTGAATGTAGCTATGCCAACAAGAAGTTCTCTCAGTTTTTGTTTGCCCTAAAATGTCTTTACTATGCCTTCACTTTTGAAGGATATTTTCATTGAGTATAGCATTTTAAGTTGGTAATTATTTTCTTTCAGCACTTTAACAATTTTCTTTATCCATTTTTTCTCTTGCTTAGCTGTCAGTTTTATTGTTGCTCTTTTGAAAACAATGTGGGTTTTTCCCTCTGGTTGCTTTTAAGATTTTTCCTTTTTTTGTTTTCAGCAGTTTTTCTGTGATATAGCTAGGTGTGTGTGTATGTGTGTGTGTGTGTTTGTGTACGTCTATGCATGAGGAGAAATTCTTTACACTGTAGCTTGCTGTTTTTCATCATTTTTGGAAAATTCTCAGCCAATATTTGTTTAAAAATTGGTTCTATCCCATTCTTCTCTCCATCTGGGTCCCAATTACAAATATGTTAGATGTTTTTACCATGCCCCCATATCAATTACTTTTTTTTTGAGATCGAGTCTCACTCTGTTGCCTAGGCTAGAATGCAGTGGCACAGTCTCGGCTCACTGCAACCTTCACTTCCCGGTTCAAGCGATTCTCCTGCCTTAGCCTCCCGAGTAGCTGGGATTACAGGCACCCACCACCATGCCTAGCTAATTTTTATATTTTTAGTAGAGACAGAGTTTTGTCATGTTAGCCAGGGTAGTCTCAAACTCTTGACCTCAATGGATTTGCCTACCTTGGCCTCCCAAAGTGCTGGGATTACAGGTGTGAGCCACTGTGGCCGGACAATTACATTTTTTCCCCCCATTTTTCATTCTTTTGTCTCTGTTCTTTACTGTTTTGTCTTGGCTATGTCTAATTTGCTATTGAACCCATCTATTCAATTTTTAATTTCAGTAATTTTATTATATTGATTCTAAGATTTTCATTTGGCTTTTTTTTCTTTTTCTTTTTTTTTTGAGACGGAGTTTCGCCCTGTCGCCCAAGCTGGATTTCAATGGCGCAATCTCGGCTCACTGCAACCTCCGCCTCCCAGGTTTAAGTGATTCTCTTGCCTCAGCCTCCAGAGTAGCTGGAATTACAGGCACACGCCACAATGCCTGGCTAATTTTTTGTATCTTTAGTAGAGACGAGGTTTCACCATGTTGGCCAGGTTGGTCTCGGACTCCTGACCTCGTGATCTGCCCGCCTTGGCCTGACTGTTTTTTTTTAAGCAGACTCCAGTTCTCTGGTAAAATTCTCTGTCCTTTCTTTTATTTCCTTGAGCATATTAATAATAGTTATTTAAAAGTCTCTGTTTAATAACTCCAATATCTGCATCACTTTTTTTCTATTGTTTTTCCCCTCTTGGTTTTTAGTCATTTGATCCTATTTCTTGGCATGCCTAGTAATTTTCAATTGAGATCAGACATTATGTATGAAAAATTGTATTCTATAGCTATCTTCCTTCAAAGTTTATTAAATTTGCTTATGTCAGGGAAATAAGGTATTCTCATTTTCATGCTGATGCAATTGAGGATAGGTCTAGGAGCTTTGTTAGGGTTCATCTACCTCTAACTGTGCCTAGGGGATATTCCAAGATTCCTAAGGATAGTCTTCCTTGCTTTTGGAGCTTAACTCACTTCTAGGGGCACAGTTATTTAGCAATCTCAACCGAAATCTTGAAGTATTTTCCAAGTTCCTTCCCCATTGATGGGCCTTGAACTCCAACCTCTGACTCCCTAGCCTAATGAGATTTCTGCAAGTCTCACTGATACTCTCTGCCTTCAGCCTTTATTGCTCCACATCATAAAATGGCAAGTAACATAAAGGAAAAATCAGAGCCAAATGTATAGCTTATCTCACTTCCTTTATCTATGTACTCTTGGCCCCACCAGTATTGCCAAACTCTGTTGCTCTGTGATGCTTTTGCACAATTGTTTTATGTATTTAATCTAAGCATTACAGTTGTTAACAGTGGAATGGTTAATATTCCCACACTTAAAAAATAGTTTATCACATGTACATGTCTGTATAAGCAATTTCTTGCTTTTGATATTTATAAAAAATGATTGCTACAAACTGCAGAAAAAATATTTAAAAATAAAATAAATGGTATCATATCATTTATTAGTTTCATATTGCTGTATCACAAATTGTCACCAAACCCGGTGGCCTCAGACAATAAATATTGATCTTACAACTTTTCATGGATCATGAACTTGGCAGTGGTTTAGCTATGGATCATGAACTTGGAAGTGGTTCTGGCTTGGGATTTTTCATGGAGTTGAGGTCAAGATGTTGGTAGGGGCTACAGTTATCTGAAGGCTTGACTAGGGATGGGGGATCTTCTTCTAAGGTGGCACACTTATGTGGCTGGCAAGTTGTTGCTAGATATTGGCAGGAAGATCAAGTACTTCTCCACATGGGCCTCTCCACAGGCTGCTTAAAGGTCTTGAGGACTAGTGATTGGCTTCTCTTCAATCTCTGTCTTTCTCTGCTTCTCTCCTTCTCTCTCTCTCTGTCCCTCCCTTCCTCCCTCTCTTTTCTTTCTTTCTCTTTTTTTCTCTCTCTCACTTTCTCTCTCTTTCTCCTTTCTTTCTTTCCTTCCTTCTTTCCTTCCTTCCTTCCCTCCCTCCCTCTCTCCCTCCTTTCTTTCTTCCTTTCCTTTCCTTTCCTCTTTCTCTCTCTCTCTCTCTCTCTCTCTCTCTTCTTCAAGGGTGTTTCACTCTGTCACCCAGGCTAGAGTGCAGTGCCAGCATCTGAGCTCACTGCAACCTCTGCCTCCTGGGTTCAAGCAATTCTCCAGCCTCAGCCTCCTGAGTAGCTGGGATTACAGGCACCCACCACCACACCTGGCTAATTTTTGTGTTTTAGTGGAGGCGGGGTTTCACCATGTTGGCCAGGCTCAAGTGACTCAAACTCCTGAGCTCAAGTGATCTGCCTGCCTCAGCCTCCCAAAGTGCTGGGATTACAAGCATGTATGAACTACTGTGCCCAGTCGTGATTGGCTTTTCTAGAATAAATGATACAAGAGAGTAAGGCAGAATTGGTGATATCTTTTTCTGATTTAGTTATGGAAGTAACATACCATCGCTTTTTCCATGTTCATTAGAAATGAGTCAATAGGGCCGCGCAGTGACTCATGTTAAAGACCACTTTGGGAGGCCAAGGCGGGCGGTTCACTTGAGGCCAGGAGTTCAAGACCAGCCTGGCCAACATGGTGAAACCCTGTCTCTACTAAAATACAAAAATTAGCCAGGTGTGGTGACACGTGTCTGTAGTTCCAGCTACTTAGTAGGCTGAGGCAGGAGAATCGCTTGAACCTGGGAGGTGGAGGTTGTAGTGAGAGGAGATTGTGTCATGGCACTCCAGCCTGGGCAACAGAGTGAAACCCTGTCTCGGGGTGTGGGGGGAAGTCACTAGGCAAGGTGTGGTGGCTCACACCTGTAATTCCATTGCTTTGGGAGGCTGAGGTGGGTGGATTGTGTGAGTCCAGTAGTTTGAGACAAGACTGACCAACATAGTGAGAGTTTGTCTCTACAAAAAATTAAAAAGAAAAAAATAAAATAAATAAGTACTAAATCTGGCCCACATTCAAGAAAAGTGAAATTAGCCTCCATCTTTGGAAGGGTAGGGTGTCAAAAAATTTGCAAACACCTCTAAAAATGACCACATGTTGTATGTAGATTTCTGGGATTTGGTTTTTCAACCAACATTATGTTTCTAAGCTTCCTCCATGTTGTCGCAAGTAGTTGTAATTCATCTTTTTTTACAAGTGTATAATATTCCACAGTATGAATGGGTCACAACTTCTCCCATTGTCTTGTTGATGGTCATATGGTTTGTAGAATCATTTTAAAGGAAATAATTCATCTTAAGCTTCTTGAAATCATTTCAAATAATTAATTCTATGGTTAACTTGAGCCTAAAAAGCAAGTCAGTACAATGAGTCCAGACTGCACTGGTAATGGAGTGCAGGTACTAGAACATGCTATGAATAGTCTTTCCCTATTATGCCTTATTCTGTATCCACCAAGAAGACCATTAACATTTCAGAGCTATTTGTTTGCAGTTGTTTTGGCCATGGAGGTAAGTAGCTGGTCGCACAATGGGGACACAAAAATCAGGAACTGGGTTGGACCAGCTCATTCTCTATAGAGTGAAATGGAGGCAGCATGAAAGACCAGGTTGAGTTAGTCTTTCCCTTGCAAGCCATGGATGAGATTGGACTCAAAACACAGCAAGCTGGTGCCTGTGTGTGTTTATAGTTTCCTGGGAAACAATTCCAGCTCTAGAGCCCATGTCTATCATCTGAAGTCCCTGAGACAATCACTCAAAGTGGCTGAGTGCCACTCGCTGTTTTGCTAGCACATGAGCATCGGCAGAGGAAGCAGTGTCGGGAAGTGGAAAGAACACAGACTGCATTCAGGCTGACCTGGGTTTGAATCCTGGCTTTGACACTTACTAGATTTTTACAATGGGAAATTTATTTAACTTCTTTCATCTCCAGTTTTCTCATCTGCAAAATGGGCATGTGCTATGGTTTGAATGTTTGTTACCTCCAAAACTCACGCTGAAATTTAATCCCCAATGAGGAACTTTTAAGAAGTGCAGCCTTTAAGAGGTGATCGAGTCATGAAGGCTCTACCTTCATTAATGGAGAAGTCCATTGATGGATTAATGAATTAATGGGTTACCATGAAAGTGAGGCTGGTGGCTTTATAAGAAGAGGAAGAGAGACCTGAGCTAGCATGCTCAGCCTCCTCAGGACTCTGCAGATAATTCCCATCAGCAAGAAGGCCCTCACCAGATGCACCCCCTTGACCTTGGACTTCTCCTCCTCCATGACTTTAAGAAATAAATTCCATTTCTTTATAAATTATTCAATTTTTGGTGTTCTGTTATAAACAATATAAAACAGACTAAGATAGCATGCTGGTAACTTTTTTACTGGTTTCTTGTGAGGATTATATGCCAGGTTGTATTGAAGATGCCTAGGATGATGCCTAGCAATATTAGATAGTCAATAAAAGACAGCTTTGTGTCATTGTCATCATCATGATTGTCACCATGCTTTGCAGATAAGTATCACTCTAGGCCTCTCAGGGGGTCCTGAAATCTTTGCTATTCGGCTATTCAGCATGGCAGGTTTGTGTCCCTGTGCAAGTCACTAAGTTATTCATGTTTCCCAAGGCTTGGTCATTGCATTAGGGTGTTTTTTCTTAAAGAGGGAAGGGGAAGGGTTCTACCTATTTAGGAATACAGCAGTCAGATTTAGGTCAAGGCCCATTGTAACCTATAGGCAAATGCTTATGGACTGACAATCAATTTGAAAAGGAAGACAGGTTATATAGCAATCTGCACCAGGGAGACTCACACATAGCAAAAGATTCTCATTATTGCTACAGGGCTTAAAGCTGTCACTGAATTTAGCTGACTTCTAAATGCATTAATAGATGATGTACCCGTGGGATAAGAAGAAGACAGCCAGTTTAGGGAGACTATCAGGTCCTAGGGAGATCAATTAATGGTAGGCCATCAGCTTCATTTTGTGCTTTAGTTCAAGCTAGAGGTTCTATTCAATCAGTTTCTTACATGACTCTTGTTCATTTGTTGGTTAATTTACTTATGAAAGAAAGGAAGGTAGGAAGGAAGGAAGGACTACTGTTATCTAAAAAGCACTTGCTTGTAAATCTTGAGATTGTTGGACTATCTTAGGCAAAGCATATCTGGTTTAATCAAGGCAGCTATGTTTTACATACACGTACACTCTGTGTGGTATATAGATCCATAGATGCATGCATCCATGCACCCATCACCTATCTATCCATGCACTATCTAGCTATTTACACAAACACATCACTCCAAGGGGCATTGAGTTCAATGAGTTCCTTTATATGGTTTATATATGTGAAAGCAGTTATAAAACAATAAATAAAGTTGGTGAGGTCGTAAGGCCATCAGAGATACGCCAGTTAAATTTTACAAGACTTCAGGAGCGAGAGAAAGTATTACCTGTAGGTAGACTGCATGAAGCCTCCTGGCTGGTCTTGCTGCTTCCAATCCCACTCCTCTCCATTTAATTCTGCATGTCATTGCTGCTCTAATCATTCCAAAACACCAATTTCAGCATGTCCTGCTTTTTTTCAAGACTCTGAATTTTCTGTTTCCAACTGTGCTGTTTCTGACTGTGCTGATTTCAAAGTCCCTTTCAGATTGTTCTATTATCCCTACCTCTTTAGATATGATTTCTTCCTTTTTTAGAGATAGGGATGCGGGTAATGTGGAGTTTGTAAATCGCCTGCCCTGATTTTGGACTTCCTCATATATTTTGTGATTTTGGCACAAGTGCACCTTCCCCTGGGGATGTTGTTTGTGGAAATTTTTTTCCTGTTCACGTCTTCCTTCCTTCCTTCCTTCCTTCCTTCCTTCCTTCCTTCCTTCCTCCTTCCTTCCTTCCTTCCTTCCTTCCTTCCTTCTTTCCTTCTTTCCTTCCTCTCTCTCTCTTTCTTTCTTTCTCTTTTCTCTCTCTCTCTCTCTTTCTTTGTTGTGTTGTGGAGGCCTGCCTATGGGGCAACTAGGCTTGCCTCAGCCTGGGGCCTATGAATTTCTGCGCTGAGGGTTAACTTGAATTAGGGTTTTCACCTTGAGAGGCAAAGGACTTCTACACATGGCCTTTGAGCTGTACCCTGAGCTGATGAACAAGGACATTCTAGTTCCTGTTTATGGATAGCCTAAGCTCTACTAGTTTCTGGTTGCATTTAGTGAACCTAGCTCACGTTGTAAAGCCATGGGGCCTGTGACCTTGACTTGGCATGAAAACCTCAGGTCTTGTGGCTTCTGTTTTATTGATGCCCTGGGGATTATATGCCGATAACTCCTTAAATCTGCATCTCTACTCCTAACTTGACCCCTGGTCAAATCCCAGAGCTGTAGGTGCCTAGATCCAACTGCCTGTTTGTCACCTGCATTTGGCTATCTTATGGCCATCTCAGATTTAACATGATCAAAACAGGACTACTGATTTGTTACTATGTATGTTAAACATACCACCATGACATACACACACACACACACACACACATATAAATATAAACACTTATAAGTGCCTGTCATATACAAATCAGCCTCATGGCTGCTATTTCGTGTATGCTTTATCTGTATCTACATTGCAGCTGTATGGATCTATGTACCACACAGAGTGTATGTGTATGTAAAGCATAGCCACCCTGATTAAACCAGATATGCTTTGCCTAAGATATTCCAACAATCTCAAGATTTACAAGCAAGTGCTTTTTAGATAACAGTAGCCCTGACACTAAGTGCCTCCCTCTTTATTACTGCATTCAGTTAATCCCTTCCTTTCTTGTAAGCTCTGGTCCTGCTTCACTTCAGACAGAAGAGGAAGCAACATTCACAGCTTTGCCCCAAATCCAGAGTTTTGAAAAGTGCGGTCCACCAATAATATGCATCAAGATCAGCCAGGGTGCTTGTTAACAAGAGTGTTTCTCAGACTCTCTGAAGCGAAACTTTCTGGGGATAGAGCCCAGACCTGTCTATTTTTAACAAGTTCTTCAGGCTATTCCTAAGTGCACTGTGGTTTGGGAACCACTATTGGAATCCTTTTTCTCCTTTGGCAGAAACCCAAATCCTCCTCCTTCATCTAAAATATTTATGGAAGAGACCATTCTGAGAAACCCAGGAAAAAAGGAGATGACTCATAGCCACCCCTTCCCATGCCAACGTTGCCTGAAGAGCCAGGGGGACCTGGTTGGGCCATATCGAGTGCCTGTGTACATCTTGGTGAGCTGTTGCATTGGGCCATTCTTGAACTTTCCAGAACAACAATTGCTGCTTTAAAACATTTCTTGGTGATTTTTGTCTTGTTGGTCTAAACATATACAATTCAGAAGAGGATGACGAAGCTTAGATATCATTATAGGTTGGCCAACTGTCCTGGTTTGCTTGGGACTGAGAGGTTTTCTGGTATGAAACAGGGCCAAGACCAGGAAAGTTCTGAGCCAACCAAGATGAGTTGGTCACCCTAGCAAACATATCTTGCAAACCAGTTTGTGAATTGAAACGAAATACATTAGAAAATAATAGTTTTGAAATCTACATGGGTTATAAAATAAGAAGGAAGACTAGTTTGGGATTAAGTATATTTTGGGATAGTTCAGATTTGTGGCAAAGGATTGAACAGTTCATGATGCTGAAGGATGGGAGGTTTCTCGCATCCTTTAATAAAGGCTTTGTATCCACTGTGTTGCATGGGTGGCCACTCTTTAAGTTGTGTTGTGTTTGACAACAATGGTGGGAGGTGAAGGATGCTTATTTCACAGCTCTGGGAGGAGGCTGCCTTTTCATTTTTCTCTTCTCTTCTCTTCCTTTTCTTTTCTTTTTTTCTTTTCTTTTTTTCTTTTCTTTTCTTTTTTGAGATGGAGTCTCACTCTGTAGCCCAGGCTGGAATGCATGGAGCCCATGGTCTCAGCTCACTGCAACCTCCACCTTCCAGGCTCAAGCGATTCTCATGCCTCAGCCTCCCTAGTAGTTGGGATTACAGGCGCATGCCACCACGCTTGGCAATTTAAAAAAAATTTTTTATTTCAGTAAATACAGGGTTCCACCACGTCGCCCAGGGAGGTCTGGAACTCCTGAGCTCAGGCAATTCACTTGCCTCGGCCTCCCAGAGTGCTGGGATTACAGGCATGAGCCACCACAGCCGGCGGGGGCTGTCTTTTCTGACCAGTCAGTGGCTTGAGACCTTGTTGCATATTCCCAATTTGTATTGAGAGCACATAAAGTGTCCTCCCTGTTGGGGGTGGAAGAGGTGGTAGATGGCACTCACACTCTCTGCTCAGCAGTCTGTGGTCAGATTTGGTGGCTGGGTTTTTTTTTCTGTTGTCCCTTTCAGCATCTTTTCCAGTAAAGTTGACTTATCCGTTCAGCAGGCAGGGCAGTGCCTAGTGCCCATAATACTTTTAATGATCTGGAGAAATGTTTTAGTTTCCTTAAAATGATGAGGAAAATATCTTTTAGGTTGAAGAGAATGTTTTTGTGCGTAGCATTAATACATTCATCTTTATACCAAGTGCAATCATAAAATGCTTTTTAATACAACATTTATTTATTTGTTTTGAGATGGGGGTCTTGTCATGTTGCCCAGGCTGGACTTAAACTTCTGGGCCCAACCTCCTGAGTAGCTGGGACTACAGATGCATACCACCACACCCAGTCCAGCATGATATAAACATTTAAACAAAAATTTAAATAAGGATTAGTTTTTGCTCTTAGGGAAAAGGACCCATGAGGGCAAGTGCCTAGGTTTCATAAAAGTCATAATGGAAGCCCAGGGTGACAGCTATCAGCCACTGTGGGCTGGGGCAAGGAGAAAAGCCTATGGGAGCAACTTCTTCCTTAGGGGTTGGCTGAGGGGAAGAGCATGGGAGGGCATTTTGAGACGTGGACCTGTGGGAGCAGAACAGATGAGCCTGGGAGACACAGGTCATATGACGTGCCTGGAAGATGAAGTGTCTGCAGAGGAAGATGTCGGTCAGGTTCACTTGCAAGCAACTGGAACAGAGTGTGCGTTCTGACATCACAGTGGCTGTCTTCCAGCACGACTCCCTGGGGTCCTGCAGCAAGGGGGTTGCTGTTCTTCAGTATCCACTCTCCTCTTCTTCCTTTGGCAGGAAGCCCCTCTGTTGGGTTGAATTGTGTCTTCTCCAAAGATAGGCTCAAGTGCTAACTCCTGGTACCTGTAAATATGGCCTTACTTGGAAATACGAACTTTGTAGATGTCATCAAATTTAAGATGAGATCATACTAGATTGGGAGTGGGACCCTAAATCCAATGGCTCTTGTCTTGATAAAAGAAAAGATTTAGGTATAAGGAGGAGTTGGTACCATTCCTTCTGAAACTATTCCAATCAATAGAAAAAGAGGGAATCCTCCCTAACTCATTTTATGAGGCCAACATCATCCTGATACCAAAGCCTGGCAGAGACACAACAAAAAAAGAGAATTTTAGACCAATATCCCTGATGAACATCGATGCAAAAATCCTCAATAAAATACTGGCAAACCGGATTCAACAACACATCAAAAAGCTTATCCACCATGATCAAGTGGGCTTCATCCCTGGGATGCAAGGCTGGTTCAACATTCGCAAATCAATAAACATAATCCAGCATATAAACAGAACCAAAGACAAGAACCACATGATTATCTCAATAGATGCAGAAAAGGCTTTTGACAAAATTCAACAGCCCTTCATGCTAAAAACGCTCAATAAATTCGGTATTGACGGAACGTACCTCAAAATAATAAGAGCTATTTATGACAAACCCACAGCCAATATCATACTGAATGGGCAAAAACTGGAAAAATTCCCTTTGAAAACTGGCACAAGACAGGGATGCCCTCTCTCACCACTCCTATTCAACATAGTGTTGGAAGTTCTGGCTAGGGCAATTAGGCAACAGAAAGAAATCAGGGGTATTCAGTTAGGAAAAGAAGAAGTCAAATTGTCCCTGTTTGCAGATGACATGATTGTATATTTAGAAAACCCCATTGTCTCAGCCCAAAATCTCCTTAAGCTGATAAGCAACTTCAGCAAAGTCTCAGGATACAAAATTAATGTGCAAAAATCACAAGCATTCTTATACACCAATAACAGACAAACACAGAGCCAAATCATGAATGAACTTCCATTCACAATTGCTTCAAAGAGAATCAAATACCTAGGAATCCAACTTACAAGGGATGTAAAGGACCTCTTCAAGGAGAACTACAAACCACTGCTCAGTGAAATAAAAGAGGACACAAACAAATGGAAGAACATACCATGCTCATGGATAGGAAGAATCAATATCGTGAAAATGGCCATACTGCCCAAGGTAATTTATAGATTCAATGCCATCCCCATCAAGCTACCAATGAGTTTCTTCACAGAATTGGAAAAAACTGCTTTAAAGTTCATATGGAACCAAAAAAGAGCCCGCATCTCCAAGACAATCCTAAGTCAAAAGAACAAAGCTGGAGGCATCACGCTACCTGACTTCAAACTATACTACAAGGCTACAGTAACCAAAACAGCATGGTACTGGTACCAAAACAGAGATATAGACCAATGGAACAGAACAGAGTCCTCAGAAATAATACCACACATCTACAGCCTTCTGATCTTTGACAAACCTGAGAAAAACAAGAAATGGGGAAAGGATTCCCTATTTAATAAATGGTGCTGGGAAAATTGGCTAGCCATAAGTAGAAAGCTGAAACTGGATCCTTTCCTTACTCCTTATACGAAAATTAATTCAAGATGGATTAGAGACTTAAATGTTAGACCTAATACCATAAAAATCCTAGAGGAAAACCTAGGTAGTACCATTCAGGACATAGGCATGGGCAAAGACTTCATGTCTAAAACACCAAAAGCAACGGCAGCAAAAGCTAAAATTGACAAATGGGATCTAATTAAACTAAAGAGCTTCTGCACAGCAAAAGAAACTACCATCAGAGTGAACAGGCAACCTACAGAATGGGAGAAAATTTTTGCAATCTACTCATCTGACAAAGGGCTAATATCCAGAACCTACAAAGAACTCAAACAAATTTACAAGAAAAAAACAAACAACCCCATCAAAAAGTGGGCAAAGGATATGAACAGACATTTCTCAAAAGAAGACATTCATACAGCCAACAGACATATGAAAAAATGCTCATCATCACTGGCCATCAGAGAAATGCAAATCAAAACCACAATGAGATACCATCTCACACCAGTTAGAATGGCGATCATTAAAAAGTCAGGAAACAACAGGTGCTGGAGAGGATGTGGAGAAATAGGAACACTTTTACACTGTTGGTGGGATTGTAAACTAGTTCAACCATTATGGAAAACAGTATGGCGATTCCTCAAGGATCTAGAACTAGATGTACCATATGACCCAGCCATCCCATTACTGGGGATATACCCAAAGGATTATAAATTATGCTGCTATAAAGACACATGCACACGTATGTTTATTGCAGCACTATTCACAATAGCAAAGACTTGGAATCAACCCAAATGTCCATCAGTGACAGATTGGATTAAGAAAATGTGGCACATATACACCATGGAATACTATGCAGCCATAAAAAAGGATGAGTTTGCGTCCTTTGTAGGGACATGGATGCAGCTGGAAACCATCATTCTTAGCAAACTATCACAAGAACAGAAAACCAAACACCGCATGTTCTCACTCATAGGTGGGAACTGAACAATGAGATCACTTGGACTCAGGAAGGGGAACATCACACACTGGGGCCTATCATGGGGAGGGGGGAGGGGGGAGGGATTGCATTGGGAGTTATACCTGATGCAAATGACGAGTTGATGGGTGCAGCAGACCAACATGGCACAAGTATACATATGTAACAAACCTGCACGTTATGCACATGTACCCTACAACTTAAAGTATAATAATAATAAATAAATTAAAAAAAAATAAATAAAAGAAAAGATTTAGATACAGAGACACAAAGGCCATATGACAAGGGAGGCAGAGACCGTAATGATGCAGCCACAAGTCGAGGAGTGCCAAGGATTGCCAGACACCAGCAGAAGCTAGGAGAGAGGTGTGGGGCAGTTTCTCCCTCAGAGCCTCCTGAAGGAACCAACCCTGCTGGCACCTTGATTTCAGACTTCTGGCTTCTTGAACTGTGAGAGCACAAATCTCTGTTGTTTTAAGCCACCCAGTTTATGGAACTTTGTTATGGCAGCCCCAGGAAACCAATCCACCACCTAAATTGTGCTCAGCAGCCGGTCACCCAACAGAAAGACTACATTTCCCAGCTTCCCTTGCAGCTAGGTAGCTGCATTCTATTACTAGGTTCTAGTTACTGGGATGTGAGCCCAAGTCATGTGTGCAGCTTTCTAATTGTGCCTTTAAACAGAAGGGAAGGGTTGTGTCTTGCCTTTGCTCCTTCCTCGCTCTTTCCAATCTTTCTGGCTGAGACATGTGTGTAATGGTGGAGGTACAGCAGCCATCTTAGATTGCAAAATGGAAACCTCTTGCTGTGCAGTCATGGGTGTATGCTAGGAGGAACCTGGGTTCCTCATCTTGCAGAGCTGCCCTATTGCCTTGAATTTTTTATACTTGAATTCTTATGTGAGAGAGGAAATAAACTACCATGTTAAACCACTATTATTTTGACACTTGTTATAGCAACTGAATGTTTTCCCTAAGTCATGTGATTCTCCACCAGAGCTCTGCTTCTTTGCGGCTTCTCCCAGGTATTGATATTTGAAAAGGACATCTGGCCTCACTGTCAGGAGGAACAATGTTTTGTGTTTTTAAAAATTATTATTTTTATGAAGATGGGAACAGATTGTGTTTAGCCTTTTCTACCCCACCCCCTGACAAAGCTCTTCCATGCAATGGGAAACATCCATGAATGGGCCAGGGCCAGGGGGAGGTTGTTGCCAGGATAAATCTTCCTTATGGGGCTTGAATATGCAACCTTGACCTCAGAATCAGCCAAGTTCACCAGGCTCTGCCTTTCACTCAGCAGATTCCTAGCCAGATTTGGGTGCTCTGGCATCTTCTAATTCTACTCCTGCCAGCACAGGGGGAGGGCAGGGGAATAAGGTGTCCTTTTGCTGTTTCCAGTCACCAGCTCCTCTTCCCTGGGAGCAGGAATGCCCTTTACAGTCTTCTTGTGTGCAGTGGGGCATTTCTTCTTGAAAATGGTTCATTTAATTTTTCCATGGGATGTATCAGTGAAACTTTGCAGATTAAGACTTGTAAAGTGTGTGTGTGTGTATTTGGGTGGGGTGGTGGACAATGGATGAGATGTGGAATGGGAGGGAAAAGATCTACCATTTACTGAATGTCATCCTATTTTTGGCAAGTGCCTTACCAGACATTACACCCTTAAATTCTCCAGACAGGCCGGGCATGGTGGCTCACGCCTGTGATCCCAGCACTTTGGGAGGCCGAGGTGGGCGGATCACCTGAGGTCAGGAGTTGAGACCAGCTTGGCCAACATGGTGAAACCCCATCTCTACTAAAATTACAAAAATTTGCTGGATGTGGTGGCGTGTACCTGTAATCCCAGCTACTCGGGAGGCTGAGGCAGGAGAATTGCTTGAACCCGAGAGGCACAGGTTGCAGTGGGCTGAGATCACACCATTGCACTGGGTGACAAGAGCAAAACTCGATCTCAAAAACAAACAAACAAACAAAATTCCCCAGACAATCCTGAGAGGTAGAAATTACCCTCCATATCTTAAACATGCGTGAACTGGTGCCCACATGGGTTGATCTTAAACATGCATAAACTGGGACATACATATGTTGATAGCCTGTAAATGGCATTTGACTTCAAATCACATTGGATTTCAATGAATTTTTTCCATACAAATGAATTATACCCTTTGTTTTGTCTGTAAAGCATAATGGAAAAGTGGAAATTCTATAAATATTTGGCTAATGTGATATGGAACTGGCCATTCAGGAAATATGAGCAAAAGAATTCTCTTTGAGGACTTGCATTGTTTAGGTTTCTCATCTGCACAGAGAAGTCTACTTCTGACCTCTAAGCCTCCCTTATCTTCTGGTATCATAAACAAAGATGACAACAACCATCATATTGCTCTTGTTGATCACCAAACCAACGAAGTTAGTGAAAGTTTTTGTTTTAACCCAATGAAAGTGTTTTTGTTTCCCTGTTTCCTAATTGTTCTTTCAATAGCAAAGCAAAATTTGAAATTAACATTCTAAATTGTCTTTATCCTTTTAAAATCTTATTTATATTAAAATTAATTTCATTACACAAAAGCTGAATTAAGCATTTCTCTTTACTTGTAGATTCTGTCTGCCAATTTGCATGTGGGCCAACCCATGTAAAAAGGAAAGTTTTTTTTTTCTTTTAAGTAACATTCATTTCCTAGTTTAAAAATTAACAACCTACCAAGAATAGCATTCGAGTGCATTGCCTTCTTATCTTTTCCCTATAATTAAAAATGTGCAATATAATTGTGATGAAACTCTACATTTTTTATCTTCCCACTTCCCACCCCTCACACATACAAATGGGCCCGTATATGGGTCTAACTGCACACACACACACATACACACGCGCACACACACACGCACACACACACACGCACTTGCATGTACACACACACACACACACACTGTCCTCTAACCATTAACTACTTCTTTCTGTCTTTTGCGCATTGCAAATTGGCAGGGGGACAGTGAGGAAAAACATTCTCCTCAGGGCCGTCTTCACCTTGCACTGGTATTCTGATGTTCCAGGGGAAGGTTGAGAAATAGCACCTGTGAGTTGCAAAGGGCAGGATGTTGCTGCCCATAACTCATAACTTCTCCATTGCAGGAGGGACCCTGGCTCCACCCTGGCTCTGTCTGTTCTTGGAGTGTGACAGAGCAGCCCCCAAAGCCTGCAATTCTTTCCTGTGTGTGCCATAAAGCATTTCAGTGGACAATTTGATCTTTTTCATTTTGCCTGCCTCACCCATGCAACCCCTCTCTGCTCACTTTCAGAATTTCAGAACAAAGCTCTTGTGTCACACAGTTAAGTGTAGAAAAGAATACCCAATTCGGGTGACTTAAAAAAACAACTTTATTGGCTGGGCACAGTGGCTTACGCCTGTAATCCCAGCAGTTTGGGAGGCCGAGGCAGGCAGATCACCTGAGTTCAGGAGTTCAAGACCAGCCTGATCAATATGGAGAAACCCCGTCTCTACTAAAAATACAAAATTACCTTGGCGTGGTGGCACATGCCTGTAATCCCAGCTACTGGGGAGGCTGAGGCAGGAGAATTGCTTGAAACCAGAAGGCAGAGGTTGTGGTGAGCTGAGATCGCACCATTGTACTCCAGCCTGGGCAACAAGAGTGAAACTTAGTCTCAAAAACAAACCAACCAACCAACCCCAAAACTTTATTGAGGTATAATTTACTTATCGTAAGATTCACCCATTTTAAGTGTGCAGTTGGATGAGTTTAGTAAATTTATACAGTTGTGCAACCATCACTAAAGTTGTTTTAGAACTTTTTCTGTCACCTCCAAAGGTTCCCAGGGACCCATTCACAGTGAGTCTCCACTCCGACCCCCCAGTCCCAGGGAATCACTGATCTGCTTTCTGTCTCTACTGATTTTCCATCTTTAGAAATATCAGATAAATGGAATCACATAATATTTACTTTTTTTTTTTTTGAGTCAGATTCTCACTCTGTCACTCAGGCTGGAGTGCAGTGGTGCCATCTTGGCTACTGCAACCTCTGCCTCCCGGGTTCAAGCGATTCTCCTGCCTCAGCCTCCCAAGTAGCTGAGATTATAGGTGTGCACCATCATGCCTGGCTAATTTTTGTATTTTTAGCAGAGATAGGGTTTCGCCATGTTGGCCAGGCTGGTCTTGAACTCCTGGCCTCAGGTGATCCACCCACCTTGCCCTCCCAAAGTGCTGGGATTACATGCATGAGCCACCTCGCTTGGCCAATATTTCTTTTTATGCCTGGCTTCTTGCACTTAGCATAATTTTTTGAGCTTCATTCATATTGTTGCAGGTAACAGTAGCTGACTCCTTTTTATTACTAAATACTATTCCGTTATATGGATATACCACATTTTGTTTATCCATTCATCTGCTGATGAACATTTGGGTTACTTCCACTTTTCAGCTATAGTGAATAATCCTGCTATGAACATGGATGCACAAATATTTGTTTGAGTTCCCATTTTCACTTTTTTGGGGTATATACCTAGAAGTGGAATTAACGAATCCTACTGTAATTCTATGTTCATACATCATGTCATTTTCCACAGCTGCTGATCCATTTTACATTCCCACCAGCAACACACTAGAGTTCCCATTTCTGCATATTCTCACTAAAACTTCTTATTTTCTGTCTTTTTGTTAGTAGTCATCTTAATGGGTGTAAAGTGGTATTTCATTGTGGTTTTGATTTGCATTCCCCTAATAATTAGTGATGTTGAGAATCTTTTCATATGCTTATTGATTACTTGTTATCTTTTTTGGAGAAATGTTTATTCAAGTCCTTTGCCTATTTTTCAATTGGGTTGTTTGTTTTTTTGTTGTTGAATTGTAGGAATTCTTTGCATATTCTGGCCTTTATCAGATATATGACTTGCAAATATTTTCTCCCATTCTGTGGGTTGCCTTTTCACTCTGTCGATAGTGTCCTTTGATGCACAGAAGTTTTTAATTTCGATGAAGTTTAATCTATTTTTTCTTTTATTGCCTGTGCCTTTGGCATCATATCCAAGAAATCATTGCCAAATCCAACGTCATGAAACTTTTCTCCTAAGAGTTTTATAGTTTTATAGCTTATGTTTAAGTCTTTGATCTATTTTGAGTTAATTTTTGTATACAGTGTAAGGTAAAAGTTCAACTTTATTCTTTTGCATGTAGATATCCAGTTTTCTCAACACCGTTGGTTGAAGACTGTTGAATGGTCTTGTCATTGAATGGCCTTGGTACCCCTGTCAAAAAATCATTTGACCACAAACCTGGGCAACATAGTGAGACCTTGTTTCTAAAAAAAAAAAAAAAAAACTAGCCCAGTGTGGTGGTGAAATGTCTGTAGTCCCAGCTATGGGGGTTGCTGAGGCAGGAGGATCACTTGTGCCTGGCAGGTCAAGACTGCCGTGAGCTGTAATGGTGCCACTGCACTCCACCCCTGCAACAGAGTGAGACCCTGTCTCAAAATTATAAAACATAATTTGACCACATATGTGAGGATTTATTTTTGTGTTCTCTATTATATTCCACTGCCTTTTTGTCAGTACCACACAATTTTGATTACTTTGGCTTTGTAGGACATGTTCTAAGGAGGAAGTAGGAGACCTCCAACTTAGTTCTTTTTCAAGATTGTTTTGACTAGTCAGATATTCCATATGAATTTTATGGTACATTTTCCTAGTTTTACAAAAAAAAATTGTTGAGATTTTGATAGAGATATAATTGAATATGTAGATTGCTTTGAGTAGTATCGAGATCTCAACAATATTAAATCTTCCAGTCCATAAACACAGACTATCTTTCCAATTATTTGTGTCTCCTTTAATTTTTTAAACAACATTTTGTAGCTTTCAGTGTACTAGTCTTTCAGCCCTTTAAATTTATTCCTAAGCATTCTATTCTTTTTGAGGTTATTGGGAGTGGAATTGTTTTCTTAATTTTTGTTCCAGATTGTTCATGGTTATTGTATAGAAGTGAAATGGATTTTTGTGTTCGTAACTTTTTTTTTTTAAAGAGATAGGGTCTTATTTTGCCGCCCAGGCTAGAGTGTAGAGGTGCAATTATAGCTCAGTCCACCCTCAAACTCCTGGGCTGAAGAGATCCTCCTGCCTCAGCCTCCAGAGTGGCTGGGAATATAGGTGTGAGCCACCACCTCTGACTGTTCATAAATTTTTTGAGACAGAGTCTCACTTTGTTGCCAGGCTGGAGTTCAGTGGCATGATCTTGGCTCACCGCAACCTCCACCTTCTGGGTTCAAGTGATTCTTGTGCCTCAGCCTGCCAAGTGGCTGTGATTACAGGTGTGCACCACCACACCCAGCTAATTTTTGTACTTTTAGTAGAGATGGGGTTTTTACCATGTTGGCCAGGCTGATCTCGAACTCCTGGCCTAAAGTGATCCGTCCACTTTGGCCTCCCAAAGTGCTGGGATTACAGGTGTGAGCCACCGTGTCCGGCCAATAACTTTTAAGACATTGATTCACCATCATCTGACATCTAGGTTTTCTTTTGAGAAGTTTGACCCATTTTGATTCCTATTACTTTTAACGTACCTGCTCCCTCCATCCCCATCTTGAGCTGTGGAAGTTGTAGGGATCATCTCTTTATCTTGATATTCTGAAATTTCACAGTTATATTCCCTCATGCTGGCCTTTTTCCATTCACTAGAACAGTCACTTGGAGTACCCTCAATGTCCTTTAATTCTGGGAAATTATGTTTAATTTTTTCCATCAATAACTTCCTTCGCACAATTTTTCTCTTCTACCTTTACAACATTCTTGGTATTTGGATTTTAGCTCTTTGTTATTTGGATTTTAGCCCTTTATGCTTACACCAGATTTTTATATCTCTTCCACTTTTATTTTCTATTTTGTTGCCATTTGGTTGAATGTAATGTATGGGAGATTTCCTTAACTTTTAATTTGAATCCTTCTGAATAATGTTATTTTGGTTATTGGTTTAAATTTGCAAGAACTCTTTCTTGTTTTCAAGTTGGGTTTTTTAATAGCATTTTACTTTTGTTTATGGATGAGAAATCATCTTATCTCTCTGAGGATATTATTGCCTTGTCTATTTTCCTTCCAAATTCTTTTTCTTGTGTTTGTTTTTGATCGTATCTTCTATGAGAATATTTCCTCAAGGGTCTGATGGTCCTTGGCCCTGTGTCCATGCTTAAGTGGAGGCTGTTTGTGTGTAGGGGAGGGACTTCCTGGGGGAGATCAGTTACCACTGCATCCCACTAGTGTTAGTATGGGAGAGTCTTTTTCTTTCTAGCCTGGAAGTGTCATGCAATCTCCCGCTCCGGAATTCCGGTGATGCATGTGAGGGTGTTCTCAGCTGCTTGCGGCCCAGAAACAGAGCAGGAAAGGGCCGGCAGTTTCATGTTTCTCCAGGTAAAGAATGGACTTTCACCAAATTTCCCTATTGTTACTATTGTACTATCTTTACCTCATGCCTGTCCTTCAGTGATCCCATTTCTCTGAATTCAGAAACTCTTCAGTTTACGTTTTTTTTTTCAGAAAAAACTTAACAGTTTCCTAGGGAAAGGTGGATGCCTGGCTGCCTGCATTGGTGAAGACTCCTGGGAAGTCCACATGCTCCAAATATTGGCTTGCAATCATTTCCCTTCTTTTCACCTCAACTCCCATGACCACAGGGTTGTTGACTGAAAGTTGGTAGATGAGCTTACGAGCTTGCTAACACCACACCATTTTGAATACATTGACTTTGTATTTAATATCTCATGAGGCAAGTCCCTCCATGCTACTCCTAATTTTCTTGGCTATTCTTAGATGTTTTGATATGAGTTTTTAAAACAATCACAAATATTTTAAATCTGTAGAATGGTTCCGATCTACACATATTTTGTAACAATTTAACTTCATTTCCCAAATAACTCTGTTGGGATTCTAATTGAATTCTTACTCATTCTTGCATCTCTAGTGCCCTGCCAAGGGCCTGAATCATGTTACGCTTTCAAAAAACATCTGTTAAATGGAAATAAACCTTTGATCCCAACGCCTATGCTTTTTGTATTACACGGTCCTGTCTGATTTGTGCTCAGATCACAGAGCCAGCTGGTAGCAGAACCAGAAGAACTCAGGCCTCGTAACTCACCAGTCAGTACTTTTTATACCATATTTGTACGTGTAAACCAATTCTTAGCTATTACACACAGCCCAGTATAAAGGCCCGGCCAGTGTGAACAAAAGGTGATAAAGCCACAGAAATGAAAGCATTTTAAAATCCTGAAGAAATCGTTCTGCCTGGATCAAAACTTCCCACTGCCATGCTAAGCTTCTGCATGGGGTAGTAGGACAGGCAGGTGATGCCTCCAGCCCAGATGGATACATTCATGGTGGGGCAGAGGAAAGGCTATCAAGCTTATTTATGTTTTCCCATAGGAGGGGCCATATTTCTATGGTATAAAGATGAGTGCAAAAGTAAGATGGTTTATCTGCCATGTCTGATCCATGTGGAGTTTAAGTAATAAAGTTTATTAGTGCCCCTGATTTAATATGACACATTTCCAGTGCAAATTACTCTGAGATCATCGTGTTCATAAAATATGACAGAAATCTTTTAAGTGTGAGCATAAGTTCTGAATTAATTTAATAACCCAGTCTGGAAAAAGGCATGTGGTTTAAAGCGTAACATTATGCACTGGACTCCTGCTTTCTCTTCCAGCCACTCCCATCCCTGTGCCTCTTTTGAAAAGCCCATCTTTATGTCCAAGTCATCTGACCTCTTCTCAGAGTTCAGGGTTTTACCTTCTCCAGGAGGTTTGGAAAATGATGTATTAGTGTGGCTAAGGAGGGAGGATTTACCTGGGGGCAGAAGCTGGTTTTAGTTCTTAATGACACCTGCCCCAAAGGAATGGACAGGAGCTGCCTTGAGAATAGTGCTTAGTCTCTGTGATTTACTGCCCTTTGGCAGAGCTGGGAGGCAGTGGGAGAGGAGGTGTGGCACAGACATAACATTAGAGGGCTGTGGTTTTGGGGAACATGAACACCACCCCCTTTATCTTTCTAGATGGGGAAAAAATTATGGCATCAGGACACATGCTCCAACTGTCAAATGCACGTGAAATCCCTGTGTGAATTGTGAAGTGTAAGTCATGGTTCTATTTATCTTGTGGCAATGTAAAACACAACACACATACACACATGCACACACACACACACAAACATACATATGCATACTCACATGCACACACATGCACACACACATGCACACACATGCACAAACACACATGTGCCCACACATGCACACTCACGCACATGCAAGCTTTTGTCAAGATAGAGAATGAAAACAAAGAAAAGCAATGGATACTTTGGTCTAACTCAACCAAAGTGACATTTGGCCTTCCCACGGCCAGGCCTGTGACCACCATGTCAAAACAGCCCATCCCTGACGTTCCTCCTCCTGCTTGGATGGTGCAGGCCTGGGCCTGCCAGCTTGCCCACTCACTCTCTGTGGGCAATTCTGGGCAATCCTGTCCCTTTCCTGGACTTTAGGGCCCCGCTTAGTGCTGTCTGCTGAGTAGGCGGGGACACTAGACCAAGGGAACCTCATGAGACGTGCTCTGGTGCCGGCCACTGGTCCCTGCTTCAGCAAACATGCAGAGCCTGGAGGGCACCCTGCATGCCCGGAGCTAAGTCCTCTTTCCCGACTGTGCTGCCTGGAACATGGAACAGGGCAACATGCTCCCGGTGGATGAGCTCCTCAGAGGAAACTGCCACCAGGTCAGAACGGGTGCTTTCCCGCAGCAGCAGATCTCACCCGAGGGGCACCGCGCAGGGTGGATGCCATTCCTATTTCAGGTTTTCCCCGTCCTCTAGGAGCTGCCAACAGCAAGAGCTCAGAGCAGGTTTTAACAAGAGGCCTCACATCATTCCTCTCAGGGGGAGGTCCGAAGAGTGGTACCCGCCGTCTTCTCAACCCATAAGCAGGAGCTGTCGGAGGGGCCTTCACGACTTCGCTTCCCACAGCAGCTCCATGGGCCCAGGATTCTGAATCACTGTCTGCTCTGTACCTTGGTTGGTCTGAATGCCCCTGCCTGGATTGCCTTTTTCCCTGTAACGAAACCTTCTGCTCCCACAAAGTGGGACTGCTCAAGTCCCATTTCCTCCATAAAACATTCCCCCCAAAAGCAGCCAACGATGATGTCTTTCCACGTGTCTGTGGAGGGGAGGAGAGCTGCAGGGTGGTAGTGAGGGCTGACCACAGTCCCGGAAAGATTGTGCAGGCTGGACCTGGGTCTGCTCTCCCTTCAGAGGTCACCACTGCCCCCAGCACCTCTCCCAGTGTAAGACATGTGGTGGACAATCAGTCCTGCACGAAGAACGACTGAATGTGCCGTGCATGTGTCCTGGAGAGGGGATGACGCAACACCACGTACCTGCCACACGAGGATTCCTCGCTGTCCAGGGGTGCTCTGGGAAGCGGTTGAAGTCATGGGCTCTGTACTCAATCCTGGGCTTTCTCTCCTCGGGAGGGAAGGGGAGGGCCGGCGTGTCAGGACAACAGGTCACACCATGTCATGCAGAGCCTCATTTGACTTTCAGGCCAGTGGCAACGTTTTGTTACCTCCCCCCCGAGAAGCTCCACTTGAAGACGACAAGCTACATTTGCTTGTGTTCATATAATGCATTCCAGATCAGGGCCAGCTGCAGTTGCAGACACTGGTATTTACTGCATAGATAAAACCCCCCTTCCTAACAGAATGGAGATTTCTCAAGAACTAAAAATAAAATTATCATTCCATCCAGCAATCCCACTACTGGGTATCTACCCCAAGGGAAATAAATCATTGTATAAAAAACATACCTGCACTCATGTTTACTGCAGCACCATTCACAACAGCAAAGTTAAGGAATCAAGCTAAGTGTTCATCAATGAAGGATTGGATAAAGAAAATGGAATACTGCACAGCCATAAACAAGAATAAAATTTACTGGGCACAGTGGCTCACACCTGTAATCCCAGCACTTTGGGACCAAGGCAGGTGGATCACCTGAGGTCAGGAGTTTGAGACCAGCCTGGCCAACATGGTGAAACCCCGTCTCTTCTAAAAATACAGAAATTAGCCAGGTGTGGTGGTACACACCTGTAATCCCAGCTACTTGGGAGGCTGAGGCAGGAGAATCTCTTGACCCTGGGAGGTGGAGGTTGCAGTGAGCTGAGATTGTGCCATTGCACTCCAGCCTGGGTGACAAGAGCAAAACTCCGTCTTAAAAAAAAAAAAAAAAAAAAAAAGAAAGAAAGAAAAAAGAAATCATGTCCTTTGCAGCAACACGGATGAAACTGGAGGCCATTATGCTAAGTGGAATAACTCAGAATCAGAAAGTCAAATACTGCATGTGGTCATTCAAAGTATGAGCTAAACAATGCATATACATGGACATACAGAGGGGAGAAATAGACGCTGGAGACTCCAAAGGGTGGGAGGCTGGGAGAGAGGTGAGGGCTGACATATTACCTGTGGGGCACAGTGTTCACTATTTGGATGATGAACACACTAGAAGCCAAGATTTCATCACTATGCAATAGAGGCATGTAAGAAATCTGCACTTTTACCCCCTAAGTGTGTGAAAATTAAAAAATTAAAAACAACAACAGCAACAACACTTTTCCTGTATGCAGAAGACATGCTTTCAGGGAACTCCTTGGGAGAAGTCCCACCAACTCACCAGGTAAGGTCCCCCAGTTTTAAAGTCAGGGAGCCAAACATAGGGAGAAACTCCCCCTTCCACCTGCCTTCCACTCACCCTTCATCACCACGGGGTGATGGCACTGTGATGCAGACAGCATGGTTATTGGGTCCCCAGTTTAAGGACCGCCTCTTCTCAAGGTAAAAATAATTTCCCACTTTGAGTTGGACACATGATTCTTGCAGACTTGGATATTGAGGTCCAAGATATTGGTCATAGAGTGATAGGTTTGGATCAGTGTCCCCACCAAATCTCATGTTGAATTGTAATCCTCAGTGTTGGAGGTGGGGCCTGATGGGCGGTGATTGGATCATGGGGGTGGATCCTTCATGAATGGTTTAGCACTACCCCTTGGTACTGTTTTTGTGATAGTGAGTTCTCATGAGATCTGGTTGTTTAAAAGGGTATGGCGTTCCTTCCTCTCTCTCTTGCCCCTGCTCTGGCTATGTGACACGCTTGCTTCCCTTTTACCTTCCCCCATGATTGGAAGCTTCCTGAGGTCCCCCAGAAGCTAAGCAGATGCCAGCGCCATGCTTCCTGTACAGCCTGCAGAACTGTGAGCTCATTACATCTCTTTTCTTTATAAGTTACCCAGTCTCAGGTGTTTCTTTATAGCAATGCAAGAATGGACTGCTACACAGGGAGAGCCCACTGGGACAACAACCCAGGCTGCAGGTGTGTGGACACGCTCTCCTGGGGAGGTGTTTCTGTTTCCAGGTCCTTGGCTTCCCTGCCTGTGAACTTTGTGTGGAAGTTGGGGATGGTCACTGGGTGATGGAGTTGTGATGCATGCTGCAGGGTGGCTTCTCCTGCCCTCTCTCTCCCTCCAGCACTGCCCTCATGGCCTGTCCCTCTCCCCAACCACTCTCGCTGCCCTCTGTGCCAGCAGGGTGGACAGCTTCTTCTTTGGTGTTCCTTGTTCTAGCTTCATTATTTTATTCCTATCTTTTTTGCACGAGTCTGCCTCTATCCCTAGCCTGCGATTCCTCCCAGCAAGGCACAGTATCCAGTGCAGTGCTCAGACCTAGCAGGATCACTAAGTAGATGAATAAATTTATTAATATCCATTGCTGCCCATCCTTCAAGGCCAACCTCACTTTCTATTGCCTCTTGTCCAATTTTTTCCAGACCAATGATCTCTCAATTCTTACCCTTTATTCAACAAATATTTATTTATTTATTTCATTTAATCTTATTATTTGTTTATTTTTTTGATATGGAGTCTCACTCTGCCACCCAGGCTGGAGTGCAGTGGCACGATCTTGGCTCACTGCAACCTCTCCCTTCCAGGTTCAAGTGATTCTCCTGCTTCAGCCTCCCAAGTAGCTGGGATTACAGGCATGTGCCACCACGCCCAGCTAATTTTTATATTTTTGTTTTTTAGTAGGGACGGGGTTTCACCATGTTGGCCAGGCTAGTCTGAAACTCCTGATCTCAAGTGATCTGCCTGCCTCGGCCTCCCAAAGTGTTGGAATTATAGGCATGAGCCACCGTGCCCACCCACAGCAAACATTTATTGAGCACCTATTATGGCACCTGGTGCCATGAGTGGATATGACTCAATTCCTGTACTGCTTTGAAGGAATTGCAAGTGTAATTGAGAACAGAGGTAGGCTAGTCAACAATTAAGTGAGATGGGTGCTGTTATGGAGAAACAGCCTCAGAAAGATAACAGTCATTTTTTAATAACCTTTGAAAATTTGTTTCAGTGAAGGTCTTTATCATTTTGGTATTAGAATTAAATTTTAATGAAACAGAATGTAAAACCCTGAATTTGCTTTTCTGTTGTATTGCAGATTATGTGTATTTTTTCTAAATTAGAAAATAATGTGCTCATTGTAGAAATCAGAAAAACACAAAAGGAGAAATAAAATTATTAATCCACATTCAGAGAGAACTACTGTTAACTCTTTGGTGTATATCTTTCTAGCCTTTCATTAATTTCGACCTATTTATCATCTACTTATGACTGTTTATTTTTTTTTTTTAGTAAAAACAAAACAAAACTGGAATCATGAAAGTTCTTTTTTTCTCTTTGATTATGAACACTTTCTTTTATCATTAAATATTATGAAAAATATGACTATCAATGACTATGTAATGTGACTCTACCATGATTAAAATGAAAACTATTCTGTTTCTAGTTTTTCTTTATCATAATTAGTGGGAAAATCTTTGTATAGAATCTTGTGTTCTTTATGTATTTTTTTCTTCCTTTTGGGGTAGTCATCTTTGTTCTCATTGACTTTTTTTTTTTTTTTTGAGATGGATTCTCACTCTGTGGCCCAGGCTGGAGTGCAGTGGTGTGATCTCGACTCACTGCAACCTCCACCTGCCAGGTTCAGGCGATTCTCCTGCCTCAGCCTCCTGAGTAGTTGGGATTACAGGTATGCACCACTACGCCTAGCTAATTTTTGTATTTTTAGTAGAGATGGGGTTTCATCATGCTGGTAAGGCTGGTGTCGAACTCTTGACCTCTTTATCTGCCTGCCTCGGCCTCCCAAAGTGCTGGGATTACAGGCATAAGCCACCGCGCCTGGCCCCTATTGACTTCTTTACATATCAAAAGCAGTCATCTTTTGGCTTATTTAATAAAAGTATATTTCCTGGTTTTTCTTTTGCCTTTTAATTTGGCTAAGTATCAGATTCTTAAAGCTAGAAAGAGCCTTTGAGGACTTTTTTCTTTCTTTCTTTTTTTTTTTTTGAGACAGATTCTCCCTCTGTCACCCAGGCTGGAGTGCAGTGGCACAATCTCAGCTCATTGCAACCTCCACCTCCTGGGTTCAAGCAGTTCTCCTGCCTCAGCCTCCCAAGTAGCTGGGATCACAGGTGCACACCACCACGCCCGACTATTTTGTATTTTTAGTGGAGACGGAGTTTCACCGTATTGGCCAGGCTGGTCTTGAACTCTTGACCTCAAGAGATCCAGCCGCCTCGGCCTCCCAAAGTACTGGGATTACAGGCGTGGCGTGAGCCACTGCACTGAGGACTTTTTTTTTTTTTTTTTTTTTGAGACTGAGTCTTGCTCTGTTACCAGGCTGGAGTGCAGTGGCGTGATATCTGCTCACTGCAACCTCTACCTCCCAGGTTCAAGTGATTCTCCTCCCTCATCCTCCTGAGTAGGTGGGACTACAGGCCTCTGCCACCACACCCGGCTAATTTTTTGTACGTTAGTAGAGACGGGGTTTCACCATGTTGGCCAGGGAGGTCTCGATCTCCTGACCTCATGATCCACCCGACTTGGCCTCCCAAAGTGCTGGGATTACAGGAGTGGAGCCACCGCGCCCAGCTGAGGACTTTTAATTGAACTCTTTCACCTGGAAAACAAGGAATCTAACACCAAAATATTTAAATGACTCCCAAGTAGGTCACAGCATTGGCAGTAGAGTGCGGCTAGAACATCGGTTCCTGGATTCTCAGTGTTCAGAATCCTTGATCTTTCCCATGTCAATACACCAGGACTGCTCGTAGATCACTGTTCTTTGCTTCCTAGTGGTTTCGTTTGTGTTAGTTTTGCCTTCCCATAAAGAAGGCAGGGATTGTCCCTCATAGCTACTCTCCATCCCCTCCACCTGGCTACCAACTCCCTGCTTCCTGGGCATTACTGAACATGCTGCTAGGAATTTAGCAGTTCCTTAATAAATGCTTGTTGGTTAATACACTGGTTTTATCAATAACAGATATACAAAGGATCTCATTTGATGCTTAAAATAAATCCATGAAGAGGATCTCATTTGATGCGTAAAATAAATTCACGAAGAGGGTGAGGCTGATGTCTACATCCCTGTTTTATAGATGAGGAAATTGAGGATCAGAGAATTCAAGGGTCTTATTCAAGATCGCACAGCTAAATCCAGGCAAAGCAGAGCTGCAATAATGCCCCCTTCCACCTGCCTTCTACTCACCCTTCATCACAGTGGAGTGGCGGCATTGGCTTCTTTGGTCTTGAAGCTCCTGTTCATTCTGCTCTACTGAGCTCTGCCTCCCAAAGGTTCCCTTGCTCCTCTTCCATGCCCGCTGACTGGAGGAAATGGCTGCAGGTCTTTCTGATGCTTCGATGAGTTGAAGAGGGGGAAGCCAGAGGCCCCTGGGTCACCCCCTTCTAGGCAAGGAGCTGGGTGACAGAGCTAGGTCTTGATCGAGTTTCCTGATGGAAAAATCAGAAGCCCGCGAAAAGGAGCGCAACTTCACAGGACGTGGGGAGGTCAGGCAGCCTGGGCTTTGTGGTTTTCCCTCCATTTTAAAAATGGAGGTGAAATTCATTTAAAATTAAGCCTTTTAAAGTGAACAATTCAGCCGCATTCAGTCACTCAGTGTGGTGCAACTCCACTTCTGTCTAGCTGCAAAACCCTTTCCTCACCCGACAACAAAACCCTGTAGGTGTTAAGCAGTTCCTCGCTGTGAGTCCACTTTCTGGCTCTGTAGATTGACCTATTCTGGATATTTCAGGGAAATGGAATCATATGCCTCCTGTCCCTGGCTTCTTCCACTCGGCATCATGTTTTCAAGGCCCGTCTGTGCTGTGGCATCGACGCTTTATTCCTCCTATGCCTGAACACCATCACAAGTGTGTGCCACAAGGTGCTATCCATTCATCTGTTGGCAGACAGATGGGTTGTTTCTACTTGGCCTGGGTTTTGAGGACAAGGGCTTCTGTGAGTCAGAATCCCTCCAGTTACCCTAAAACAAACCATTTCTGGACCCTGCCCCGATCTCTGTGTGAAAATGCATTTCTTAGGCCGAATGCAGTGCTCAGGCCTGTAACGTCTGCACTTTGGGAGCCAAGGCAGAAGGACTGCTTGAGGCCAGGAATTTGAGACCAGCCTGGGCAATATAGTGAGACCCCTATCTCCATAAAAAAAAAAAAATGTAAAGTATTAGCCTGACATGGTGGTGTGTGCCTGTAGTCCCAGCTACTGGGGAGGCTGAGGTGGGAGAATCCCTTGGGCCCAGGAGTTTGAGGCTGCAGTGAGCTCTTATCATGCCACTGCACTCCAGGGCAACAGAGCAAGACCCCATCTCTTAAAAAAAAAAAAAAAGAGGGAGGCTGAGGCAGGAGAATGGCGGGAACCCGGGAGGCGGAGCTTGCAGTGAGCTGAGATCCGGCCACTGCACTCCAGCCCGGGCGACAGAGCGAGACTCCGTCTCAAAAAAAAAAAAAAAAAAAAAAAAGAGAGAAGAAAAGAAATGCTTTTCTGGAGATGAGAGGTGAGGATCCTCTTAGATCGTAAAGTGGGCTCCAGGTGGAGACTCTGAGATCTGGCTAGGTTGGGAATTTCCAGGCCCTTGGCCCTGGCGTCGGTGGCTGCAGGGTACACGACGAGGACTATGGACTTGGTCTTGGGTCTTAGTTGAGGGCCGCTCTTCCGATCCTCCCACAGGTGGGAGAGAAGCCACCTGAAACCACCTCTGTCTTCCACTTCGTTAACAGCTTCAATTAGCCAGGAGCCGGCGAGGCTCCATCAGCTGCCTGCATCAGCAGCAACATTAAGCTGCCACATTTATGAACTGCCCGATGAGTTCTGGGAGGAACTTTGCATATTTTACATTTAATAACTTGTTTCTCATTTTTATTTATCATGTTAATAATGATTTGGGGGGTGCTCTGGGAGAGCATACGAAAAGAGAGAAAGAGGCAGTGACGTTGACACAGAGAGATGGCAGTTCCTGTAACAAAGGGACTAGCATTCTCCCTCCTGCTTTTACCTGCCCCTGCCCCAACCTGCCCAACAGGTGTGAGGCAGCCTAGCACCACTGAGGCAGTGGGGGCTTCCTGGCAGTGCAGACTGCTCTCTCAGGAGGCCGCATGACCAGGGAGCGGCGGTGGGGTTGGTGTGGGGTGGGGGGTGTCTTTGTGTGTTCAGCAACCTCTCCTGCCTGCTGCTAATGTCTCTACCCTCTGACGGGGCTTTTTTGGGGTTCAGGAGCACTTGAGGGGCTTTAGGAGGGTCACTCCTCAAAGCAGGTCTCTCCTGACCCCCTTCCTTCCCATCCACAGGCCTGCCCGGGAGCTTCTTCTATAATCCGTCTGTGGGTGGAAGAGGCGTCGGATCGGGCGAGGGAAACCGGGTTTTTGCCTCAGGAGATGTTTCACAGGCTGTTTGCGTTGTGGGTTTTGCTTGGAGAGTCCCTTAGCATATAACAAAATGAGTATTTTGGTGGCTTGCCAATGAACAACTCTTCATTTTTTTTTTTTGGTTGTTGTTTTCTTTTTTAGAGACAGGGGTTGACACTGTTGCCCAGGCTGGAGTCCAGTGGTGCAATCATAGCTCACTGAAGACTCAAACTCCTGGGCTCAAGGGATCCTCTTGCCTCAGCCTTGTGAGGAGCTGGGACTACAGGCATGTGCCACCACACTTGGCTGATTTTTTATTTTTATTTTTTTGTAAAGATGGAGTCTTGCTGTGTTGCCCAGGCTGGTTTCAAACTCCTGGCCTCAAGTGATCCTCCTGCCTTGGCCTCCCAAAGTGTGGGATTACAGGTGTGAGCCACTGTGCTCAGCTTTGTGACTCCTCATTTTGGATTTGAAGACACTAGGGTCCAGAGAGGCTAAGTGACCTTCCCAAGGTCACCAGCTGGTGAGTAGTAGCGCTGGAGTCAGCCTAGGGTTTCTCCACTTCAGGGTGGAATAGTGGGGATGCTTGGGTTCTTAGATCACCTGGCCTGGCCTCAACTCCCAGCTCCACCTCTGGCTCTCTGTGTGACCTTGGGTAAATTATTTTGCTTCTCTGAGTCTCAGTATGCTCTTCTGTAATACAGGAATAATGAGAATCTCCATCTCACAGGATTGCTGGGATCGCGTTCATGAGCACACTTGGTAAACAATACATCGCCGTATGTGTACTAATTATTGATTGCCTTTTACTGGGAAGCCTCCCCTGTCATGCAGCATTGCTGGATAGAGTCTAGAACAGGGGATTGCAACTTTTCTTGCAAAAGGCAAGTGAGTATATATTTTAGGTGTGGTGTGCCTTCTGCTGTCTGTTTTAACGACTCAGCTCTGCTGTTGTATTGCGAAAGCAGCCATGCACAATGCATCATGGAATGAACACGGCTGTATTCTAACGAAACTTTCTTTATATAAACAGGCTCTGGTTGGATTTATTTTGCAGACTATAGTTTGTGGACTCATGTTCCGTGGCAGCAGGTTCCTGGGGCGAAAAGCACTGATTTTGAGAAAGCAGGCCTGTCTTGTGGGATGATCCCCTGATCGTGGATATGCCAAGACACATCCACTGTACTGCAGTCCCACTGTACTGGTTGCATCACACGATATTTTTTAAAAAAATTTTTTGAGACTGGGTCTCTCTGTTCCAAAAAAAAAATATATATATATATTGTAGAAACTGAGCCTCACTATGTTGCCCAGGCTGGTCTTGAACTACTGGGCTCAAGAAATCCTCTTGTCTTGGCCTCCCGAGTGCTGGGATTCCAGGCATGAGTCACCGTGCCCAGACCAAGACTTTTTTTTTTTTTTGAGACGGAGTCTCGCTCTGTCACCTAGGCTAGAGTGCAGTGGTGCAATCTTGGCTCATCGCAACCTCTGCCTCCTGTGTTCAAGTGATTCTCCTGCCTCTGCTTCCCGAGTAGCTGGGACTACAGGTCTCCACCACCATACCCGGCTATTTTGTTTTTTTGTAATTTTAGTAGAGACAAGGTTTCACCATGTTGGCCAGGCTGGTCTTGAACTCCTGATCTCAAGTGATCTACCTGCCTCAGCCTCCCAAAGTGCTGAAATTACAGGCTTGAGCCACCATGCCAGGCCCATTTTTTTTTTGTTTTGTTTTTTCAACTTTAAGTTCTGGGATACATGTGCAGAACATGTGGATTTGATACGTAGGTATACATGTCCTGTGATGGTTTGCTGCACCTATCAACCTGCCATCTAGGTTTTAAGCCCATATGCATTAGGTACTTGTCCTAATGCTCTCCCTCCCCTTCCTCACCACCCCCATATATATTTTTTTAACCTGCAAATTATCACTGCCAAGAAAGTAGTGTTAAAAGCTCATGCGGCTGGGCACGGTAGCTCACACCTGTAATCCCAGTGCTTTGGGAGGCCAAGGTGGGTGGGTCACGAGGTCAGGAGATCAAGACCATCCTGGTTAACACGATGAAACCCCATCTCTACTAAAAATACAAAAAAATTAGCCGGGCTTGATGGCATGTGCCTGTAGTCCCGGCTGCTTGAGAGGCTGAGGCAGGAGAATTGCTTGAACCCAGGAGGAGGAGGTTGCAGCATTGAGCCAAGATCACACCACTGCACTCCAGCCTGGCGACAGAGGAGACTCTGTCTCAAAAAAAAAAAAAAAAAAAAAAAGCTCATGCATGCAGCCTCCTGTGAGCACCTCTAAAGGGAACTGTGCAGGCCTGAAACTATGCCGTGTGAGCTTGTCTCAGCTTAGGCTTAGACAACCTATTCACTCCAAGTGCTTTCATCTGCAACAATCAGAGAAATGTTCCTGTGCTAAAGATTTTGTGGTTAAAGATTGTCCTACTTTCCTCCATTGCTGGCTCTTCCCTGGAAGTTTCTATAGCCATTGACCTGGAGGATAAGGCAGGACAAAGGAAGAGGAGGGAGCCCAGAAAATGGTGTGGATGGGAGGAGCTGGATGGGCTGCACCAAAGCCAGTCACTTCTGTTCACCTGCTACGTGCACGCCAGGTTTTGATCTTGGTGTCTCCCAGACACAAGATCTAATCTTCTTTACCACCTTACAAGGTAAATATGATTGCCCTCATACAGGTGGAGGAGCAGAGACCGAGAGAAGTCAGTTACCTGCCCAAGGGAGTGAGGGGTGGGGTTGAGATCCAGCCTGGGTCTATGTGATTTCCAGGCTCATTATCTTTCCACCACACCTTGTTGCCAGGCAGATTTATTAGGTCTGCAAAGATCATCAGAAATGCATTCATCTGCTCCCTCCACTCCCTCTTTCTCTGGGGCAAACATGAGAGGTGGGGTGATAGGGTTGGAAAAGAGTAGGCTGAAATCCAGGCATCCAAATCCGGGTTCATTCAGCCTTGGGCAAGTCACAGCCGTTCGCTGGGCCTCGGTTTCCATATCTGTATCCTGAGATAGACTTGAACGTACCTTTCAGCCCTGTGATTCTCAGAGCTTTTCTGCGAATAGCCTGTGGTGGCCAATACATTCTTCTTTCTTCTCCCTGTCTGGCTGCTGGATGGGAGGGAGGGAGAGAGGGAGGCAGCTGGGAGGCAAGGTCAATCAATTCTCAGACAAGACTAAAGCCTAAGAGATAGGGCGTGGCATGCTGAAGGATGATGGCTGGCAAAAATCATTAGAAGCATCTTTCAACAATCTATATGCTGTTATCGATCTTGTTATAGATCACCTTCTTCCATTCCTCCCCCTACCTTCTTTTCCCCCCAAGATCTTCTGGATCAATACAGCAAGTGCATTGAGACTGTAGCAACACATTTAAAACCTTATAAAAGGTTATTTAGTTGCTAACAGTGCAGTGGTTTCTGCAAAGCCTGCCAAAAGGTTACAGCTTTTTGGAGATCATAAATTACAGACGACAGGAAAAAAGTAAGTGCGGTTTTCTTTATTGTCTTGATGATGGATGGACTCCTGAACAAGGCAGAAAATACATCATATCACCTTTAATGGGCGTGCATTTCTGCAGCCATAACTCACAATTTTAAAATAGAAAATGGTGAAATATGGCGTTGTATATTCCACTTGTGACATATTTATGAGTCCTTGCCTTCTTATAAATACAGTGATTGCTATTTCAAAGCACCATGTCAGGTATGAGCTGAGCACAAACAGCTGGTGCGGCTGAAAAATTATAGCCAGAGTGGACGTTTTCAAAAACTCTCTCTCGCAGCAGTAAATTTACAGTGTTTGCACTAACTGTTATTAAAACCAAATCCATATCTTGGCAACAGGAATCCATTGCTCAGTAACAGCTGGAGTGACAGTGTGCCCCGACAGCTGGGGTGAGCTGTAAACTTGGCTACGGTGCACATCACCCAGAGAAGGTCACGGGCCTCAGACTGAGACCAGGGGGCTCCTGGGTCTGGAGCCCAGGCCAGGGGCCCTGTTGGACACGCCTCTGTTTCCTATCTGACCCCAGGGGCTACGCACGCTGCTTGGAGCTCCTTCCCTCGCCTGGGAAGGACCCTTCCCTGACAGTTTTCTGTCGGGGCCTTTGAGCCATTCAGCCCTGCCCCCTCTCAGTTCCCTCCCCTCCAGCCTGTGAGTCATTCCAGCGTCTGGAGAAGGAGGCAACGCAGCCTTAACCAGGGACAGACCATGTGGGCACAGCCCAGAAAGGAAAGACAAAGAACAGAGTTCAGCAGGGCGGGTATGGGTCGAAGAGGTAGGCAGAGGCCCACTGGGCTTCCGGTTAAAAAAAGAAGGCAGGATTGGCTGGGCACGGTAGCTCATGCCTGTAATCCCAGCACATTGGGAGGCTGAGAGGGACAGATCACCAGAGGTCGGGAGTCTGAGACCAGCCTGGCCAACATGGAGAAACCCCGTCTCTACTAAAAATACAAAATTAACTGGGTGTGGCAGGGCGTGCCTGTAATCCCAGCTACTCAGGTGGCTGAGGCAGGAGAATCGCTTGAACCCGGGAGGTGGAGGTTGTGGTGAGCCGAGATTGCGCCATTGTACTCCAGCCTGGGCAACAAGAGCGAGACTCCTTCTCAGGAAAAAAAAAAAAAAAAAAAAAAGGCAGGCTATAAAGGCCAGATTATTATCTATGCAGTAATAATACTGTTCAATCCCACCAACATTTGTTGAGCCCCTATCATGAGCTAGGGATAATACAAAACTGAATTATAGGCATTGTTTTTACTTCAAGGAGTTTATAGTCTATAGACAGTCTGAGACTCAGCTAGTAATACTGTGTCTTGCCTATTTTTGTATTTTATGCATTCTACATAATTCCCTTACTTGGTATTTTATTTTAGTTTTTGAGACGGAGTTTCTGTCATCCAGGCTGGAGTGCGGTGGTGCAATCTTGGCTCACTGCAACCTCTGCTTTCCAGGTTCAAGCGATTCTCCTGCCTCAGCCTCCCGAGTACCTGGGATTACAGGTGTGTGCCACCACGTGGGCTAAGTTTTTGTATTTTTAGTAGAGACGGGGTTTTGCCATGTTGGCCAGGCTGCTCTCGAGCTCCTGACTTCAAGGATCCACCGGCCTCAGCCTCCCAAAGTGCTGGGATTACAGACGTGAGCCACTGTGCCTGGCCTGTTTGGTATTTTATTTGGATATTTCAGCACCCAAATAAATACACAGCAGCACAGATGAAACTTCAGATATGATGCGAAATGAAAGAAGTCAGACACAAAAGAATACATACTCTGGGAGTCAACTTATGTGAAGCCTAAATAAAGATAGGCAAAACAAATCTATGAGGGAAGAATTCAGAAGAGTATTTGCCACTGGGTGGTGGGGGTTTCAGTGAGAGGAGACTCCAGGAGTCCTGCAGTGCTGGAAATGGCTCTGTATCTTGGTTTGCATGGTGGGGACACAGGGTACACATAAGAAAAAACCATTGCTCTGTAAATGTAAGATTGATGCCCTTTACACATTTTATATTTGTTATGCCTCAACTCCCTTCATCCCCATCCCACCCCAAGTCAGCCATAGACGACAGGCATCAGTAGCCTTGCTTTGTAGGTGGGGGAACAGAGGCATGGCTTGCCCAGGGGCTTGCAGTTGGTTTTAGAGGGAGCTCTGATTTCACTCTGGAGCTGACACTTATTTCAGTGACATTCTCACTTGATGGACGGCCTTCTGAGAGGAAGCCTGCCCACCATCAGTGGGCCTCTTGCTCTGATACAGTGGTTTTCAGACTTTTTCTGGCAGCACAAACATCCGCCTGTCTTACAAACACACTGTCCTACAGAACCCGGATGAAGGAACAGGAAAGATCTGCTCTACGTGACATGGATGAGTGCAGGGACCACTCCTCCTGACAACAGAGTGGTCCTCTGTCTCTACTGTGAACCCGAGGTCTCCGGAGAGTGAGGCTTGAAGACCAATGGTGCAGTGATTTTAGATCTAGCTTTGTAGTCTAGTCAGAGCATTCCCAGTAATATCAAGGTGGCTCACACCTGTAATCCTAGCACCTTTGGGAGGCCAAGGCAGGAGGAGCTCAGGAGTTTGAGACCAGCCTGGGCAACACATCAAGACCCCGTCTCTAATAAAAATAAAAATAATTAGGCCGGTTTAGTGGAGCACACCTGTGGTCCCAGCTACTCACCAGGTTGAGGCAGGAGGATTGCTTGAGCCCAGCAGTTGGAGGCTGCAGTGAGCTACGATCGTGCCACTGTACTCTAGCCTGGGTGACAGAGTGAGAACCTGTGTCAAAAAAAAAAAAAAAAAATTTACACCAAAATTTGGGACTAATGATACGTACTCATTCACTCTTTCTTTCAAAATTGGTTGAGATCCTTCTATTGGCTCAAAGGAGGTATTTGCTAGAACCATGCAGGGTGCTGGGGATGCAAGTGACAACAATGAGGTCCTTGTTTTTGGGAATTTGCAGATTAGTGAGGGGTCCACTCTGTCTATACTGGCAAGGACAGATTATTCCACTGTGGTGTGGTAGAAGAGGACATCACGGAGTGGGTGATGTTGATGTTGGATCTTGAAGGACGAGTACCAGTTTACTAGGAAGAGTAGTTCTAGGGAAGGGAACAGGATGAGCAGAGTTCAGCATGCCAAGAGTTTGGTTTGCAAGGGAGGAGTGGCCGGGGATAAGATGGAAAAGGCGGGGCAAAGCCATATTTTGGAAGACATTAAATGTTACCCCAAGGAGTTAGGCTTTATCCTGTCAGTGAAAAGAAGGCATTGAAAGTTTCGTCCAGGGGCTGGACATAGTCGGTTCTGTGTTGGGGGCTGGACATAGCGAGGTCTGTGTTGGAGCCAGCTGCCTTTGGCAGTGCGTTGAAGCGTGGTTTGCAGTGAGGGGAGACTGATGTCAGAGAGACAACTAAGTCCATGATGATCTGAGTGGGAGGTAAGGAGGGTCATGTTGATTACTGTAGCGACTGCAGGCTCTGAGAGTGTGTGATTCACACTCAAATAATGATCAAATAACAACCATTTTTCAAAAAGGTTGGGAACAATTTAGAAGTCCCATTTAATGTTCCCACCATATTTTTTTTTCAGGGGTAGGGTGCTTGTGTGTATGTGTGTGTGTGTGTGTGTGTGTGTGTGTGATTTTAATAAAAATATGTTTAAAATCATTAAATACATCTTTTATTTATTTGTATACATATATATTCATGGGGTGCAGGTGCAATTGTGCTACTTTGACGTATTGCACTGTGAAGTCAGGGTCTTTAGTGCCTCCATCACTGGAGCAATGCACAGTGTACCCACCAAGCAACCTCCCATCATCCACCCTCTCCCACCCCTTGAAGTCCCCACTGTCCATCATTCCACACTCTGCTTCTATGTGTACACATTATTTAGCTCACTTATTAAGTGAGAACATGCAGTATTTTGCCTTTGTCTAAGTTGTTGCACTTAAGATAATGGTCTTCAGTTCTATCCAAGTTGCTGCAAATAGTATGGGTGAATAGTATTTTTTATGGATGAATAGTATTCCATGGTGTGCATAGATCACATTTTCTTTATCCAATTTTCCATTGATGGACACTTAGGTTGACTCTGCTTCTTTGCTATTATGAATAGTGCTGAGATAAACATACAAGTGCAGGTATCCTTTTGATATAATGAAAATACATGCTTCTTGTAAAAAAGTAATATAGACAGGAATAAGTTAGGGGTGCATGGAAAGTCTGCCTTGGCCTTGCTACTTGTCTCAAATCTGCTATTTGGCTTCAGCTCTGGACTTGGCCTGCCAAAGGCTGTATAGTTGATGGCGACTTCAATGTCATTTCTTGCATCCTTGAACTTGTGTGTGATTGCATTGAATCTAATGATCCTAGCCACAGCAGTGATATGAACAAGGCATGGCACTCAGATTTATTAATAGCAAACCATTCATTCTGAAATAGAGGCAAATCCTCTAGGTGTAACTTGGAGTGGGAATCTCTTTTGTGCTGTATATTCCATCAAATTCCATCAATTGGCTGAAGTCAAAATGTGCTTTTATAATTATCGCAGGACTAAAGAGCTGCAATAACTGTGAAAGTGAATGTTGTCACTTTTATGTACAGGAATTATCATGAACTTTCAAATAGTTACATAAATACGGGAATAGTTGGCACGTAATAGGAGTTGTAGGGGAGTAGTGCTAGCTAGACAACTTTAGGGAAAACATTATGTTCTTGTATCCTATTTGGGAGCCTAAAATACTATAAAATCCTAAAAAATAACAAAATAAAGAGTAGATTAGCTGATATTATTAAATCTCATTTTAATAGAATTATTGGTTGTAGCAACATGCATGACATTAAATAAAACAACCTTTCAGAACTGTTTTTCATTTTTAAATATTTAATTCCCTCGAGGCCAGAAATCTTTCAAGAAGAAGTCTCATTTGAAAATCTTTCACATCTTGTGATGATGAAAAACAGACAGAACGTCAACTTTGCCACCTGAAAATTTCAAAAAGAGGAAACATTCCAAAATTGCATATAACATCCATGATACATGATCCTTGATCCAGACATAAAAGAGAATATAAAAATGAAGAAAAAGACGCTGTTAGAGAAAAATGAGACTTCCCTCCACACGTCTTGCTCCTCACCCACATGGATGGAAGTGATCAACCCTCAGCCACTCAAATGGGCAGCGGAAGGGCCTCGGATTATCCCTTCAAGCTGGCGGCCCAAGAAAACTGTTTCCACACCCTATGTCAGCCCTTAAAACTTTACTATAGCTTTAATTCAAAATTGCAATAATAAAATTTGTATTTAAAATTATGCACAGACTTTGGCCTCCTCTTCAGCTGAATTTTAACACTTGACCATTTGGCATTCAGCCATCATGTTCCTGTAACTATAATGTACCCCTAAATATAAATTGAAAATCTTTTCTTCCCCCAACCCCTGGTCCCTTCTCCAGAGATAACCACTGCTGCTTAAGGGTCTTGTGTATACTCTTTCAGACTTTTGAAATGTTTCCATAAAATATTTGTATTTGTTCTTGCAACAATGGGATTATCCCACATACTGTCCAGTAATTTGTTATTTACCATTACATTAAAGATAATTTAATTCAAACATCTTTCCATGAGACTATGTGTAGCTCTATCTTATGTTTTGTAATGACTTGCATATATTCTGTTGTATGGATGTGGCATTATTTAATGACCCAATCCTTAATTAAAGAACATTTAGGCTATTTTTTTTTTTTTTTTTGAGAGGGAGTCTTGGTCTATTGCCCAGCCTGGAGTGCAATGGCACAATCTCGGCTTACTGCAACCTCTGCCTCCTGGGTTCAAGCTATTCTCCTGTCTCAGCCTCTTGAGTAACTGGGATTACAGGTGTGGGCCACCATGCCTGGTTAATTTTTTTTAATTTATTTTTTAATTTGTAGTAGAGATGGGGTTTCACCATGTTGGTCAGGCTGGTCTTGAACTCCTGACCTCAAGTTATCCACCTGCCTCGGCCTCCCAAAGTGCTTGCTGGGATCACAGACATGAGCCACCATGCCAGCTGACTTAGGCTGTTTCTAATTTTTATCCATTGTAAAGAATGCTGCAATAAGCATTTTATACAGTTTTTTGTCATTACTAATTATTTCTTTTATATATATTTATGCATACACACACACATACTTTTTGGTGTATCTTGCCATATTGTCTTTTGAAATATTGTGTCAATTAATATTCCCACCCACAGTGTGTATAAAGAAGCTTGTTTCCCTCACCAATACTGATTATCATCTGCCTTTTGAATCTTTGCCAATGTTATGTGAAAATGATCTCTTGATATTTTAATATGTGTCTTTTATTATTAGTGAGGATGGACATTTTTCTATATGTCATCGTGTTGATAAGTTTTAATCTCAGAGGAAGTGATGCCATCCTAAGTGAAGGAGGAAACACACACGGGTGTGATGCTCTTGTTTTAGGCGGTTCCACATAGAACATGTCACGGGAGCTTGACACTCACTGCGGCAGTCAGGTCACTTTCACTTCCTCCTTTCGGTTAATTCCCATAATCTCCCTGTGAAGGCTTTATTGTTATTCTGAACATTTCAATGTGAGAAGATGGGGCTCAGAGATGTCAGCTGATCGGCCTATGATTTCATGGATAAAACAAGTAGATCTGGGGTTTGAGGTTCAGTTTTCTAAATCCCAGTCTTCATTTCACTTTACCACATTGTGTTTGCTACTGAAAAATCTAAATCCAGATTCCTTGACAAAAATTTCTCAAATAGAAAAACATCACTATACTTACTAAGCACGGCCCTGCAAGCCCATTATCTCATTGAATCCTCATTAGGAATCTATGAGGGAAGAGAAAATGATCATCCACACATACAGGATTTTGACTTTGGAAGACTATCCAGAATCCATGTTTATAACCACTGTGCCCCACGGCATCTATACTGACCAGCACAGTGTCCTCCCATGTATGCTAAGGAGTCCCCCAGACTGCAGGGCATCGCTTGAGAATGTGAAATTGATTCAAGGGTGACAAGACAAAATCAGGCTGAGAATTAAGGCTGAGAGATGGTAGGTATACTGTTTTCTTCACCAAGGACACTAGTGGCATTTTGGGCAGGACAATTCTTTGTGCAGATGATCTCCTATATCACTGGAGGCTTAGCATCCTGGGTTCCTGCCCCCGAGTAGCATCTCTCAGGTCCTCTGACAACAGAAACCTCACTCTCTGAATTTCCAGATGCCCCCATGAGTGGGAGTTACTTCCCTGGTTGAGAACCACTGTGTGAAGGGACCCTTCTTTGATTACGGTATATATTTATATCTTGGCTGATGTGATTCTGTTGTGTCTGGTATAGTTGTGCCGTTCAGACCAACCCTCTTGCAGAGGGACTAGGATTTGCAGAATGTTCTGCAAAGGTTATGTGGTATTTCTGGGCCTTCCTTTGAGGCTGATCCTCAGTAACCCTCCGAGCTCGTAGTGTAGCCTCTGTCTGCAGTCAATAAATGTCAATACTTGCTCTTGATGGATGTCTGGGTGTCTGCTGTTCTGTGCTGGGCTGTAGCCTACGGCAATCACTTTTCCCGGCCCCGATATTTTTCTTCCTTTTGATTGCAGAGGCAGCAGCCGGCAGGGGAATCGCCCGTCCGCAGTCCCATTGCTATAGGGAAAGGCTTTGGAAGGGTTGGAACTCAAGCTCTGTGAATTGGCTTCTTTGAAAGCCAGCCAGGCCCGGTCCTCCTGGCCATAAGAACAGCTCCACTGGTTCAGCTGAGCCCTTTGTGCCAAACCCATGGCATGCCCAGGGCTGTGTGTGAGCTCATGGCATGTGCAGGAGGAGCTGGGGCCTCTAGGGTGCAGTCAGCAGAACTTCAGGAAACTTGGGGAGGAAAAGGCAATGAGTGACTACTTGGGGTTTGGCTTCTGGCTCCAAGCTGCCTCCAGCAGGCCGGCCGTGCCCACCAAAGTGGCTCTGTGGGTGTAGTTTTTAAGGTAGCGGTGGTAGTGCAGTATTTAAACCATTACTTATTTTCAATTTGCCCGGTGAAGAGAGTTTGTAATGGGGGAAATCAGAATGTGTGTGCAGAGGGAGAGAATCCCGAAAAAGGAAGTTCTTTATAGCAGCTACATTTTTAACATAAGGGAGAGTAGTCTTCCTTCTTCCTCATTTGTGTAGATGGAAGAGGTCTCCTTTATCCTGCCATTGTTTGGGGCTAGGCTACGAACAAAAAAGCTCATGTTGAAAAGCAATTTTTTTTGTGTGTGTGTTAGAGTCTCATTCTGTGACCCAGGCTGGAGTGCCATGGTGCACTTTCGGCTCACTGCAACCTCCGCCTTCCGGGTTCAAGCGATTCTCCCCACTCAGCCTCCTGAGTAGCTGGAATTACAGGAGCCCATCACCACACCTGGCTAATTTTTGTATTTTTTTTTTGGTAGAGATGGGGTTTCACTGTGTTGGCCAGGCTGGTCTCGACCTCCTAACCTCAAACTATCCGCCTGCCTCTGCCTCCCAAAATGTTGGGATGACAGGTGCCATTGGTTTTAAAGTTGATCCATGTGCCACATATTGTAAATACTGTGTAGGCCCCTGGCTTCCATGGTAGCTTCCTACCCTCAGGAGGCTGGGTGGCAATGGGAGGTGCTGAGGCCTCTTAATGGGCTCCAGGTGGTTCTGCTCCTCCCTCGGAGGCAGGTAGCAGGGCTCTGAGGTGTTCTGAGGGGGAAATGGGTGGTTCCTAGGGCCTTCCCATCCCTTTCCAGGATCTGCTGCTGTGTGTGTTCACTGCCCTTCCTCTGGCACCCACCTTCCCACAGATGTGCTTTGTGGCTTCCTAGGAGTCTGCTGAAGAGCACAGGTAGGACCTTTGTTATTAGGCTGGTGCAAATGTCATTGCGGTTTTTGCCATTACTTTATGCAAATTACATTTGCACCAACCTAATTGCAGCTATTGATACTATCAGGACAGCACTTGCATCTACGGAGAGAAATAACAAAGGATTCTAGGGATGCATCCTTTACATGGATTCCCCTTGTTCACCACTAACTTTGTACCTTTGTTTTAATGTAGTCCTGGGTCACAGCCCAAGTGGGTAAGCACCTTGGAGTGGTTAAGCCTTGCAGAGTTAGGGCTGACTGAGGAGGATTCTTTCTTTTTTTCTTTCTTTTTTTAAACTGTAATCAAATAGTTTCTTTGTTTACTTTTTACTTTTTTTTTTTTTTTTAAATTTCCATAGGTTATTGAGGACATGGTGGTATTTGGTTACATGAGTAAGTTTTTTAGTGGTGATTTGTGAGATTTTGGTACACTCATCACTCAAGCAGTATACACTGCACTCAATTGGTAGTCTTTTATCCCTCACCTCTTTCCCATGCTTTCCCCCTGAGTCCCCAAAGACTATTGTTTCATTCTTATGCCTTTGCACCCTCATAGCTTAGCTCCCATTTAAGAGTGAGAACATACCATGTCTGGTTTTCCATTCCTGAGTTATTTCACTTAGAATAATAGTCTCCAATCCTATCCAGGTTGCTGTGAATGCCATTAATCCATTTAAAGAGGATACTTTCTATGAGTGCAGTGTGTTACAAACCCATGGGCATCTCTGTAAAAATCCAGACATTCAGCACGGAACCAGCCAGACTCCTGGGCTAAACATAACTTGTTAGCCCAAGAGTCTGGCTAGCTAACAGTTGCGTTTCTTAGAATCTTACTTGTCTCTGACTCCAAAGCTCCTTGAGAACTAATGTTGATAAATTTCAGGTGTCCCCAGTGAGCTGGGTGTGGTTGATAATGTGCTGTGCTGGAAAGAGCTTAGAATTTAGGCTCAACCAGCCAGGGCCCAGAGATAAGAGGCCACCACTAGTAACTCTGCAAATTGCCTGAGTTTTGATTTCCTTGCCTCTAAAAGGGGTATAATATCTTACATAAATGATTGCCTGGAAGATCAATGGAGAAATGTAAAAAGATTTTGGAATCTATAATGTACTTTCTAGCGTTGCCTTTATTACTCTCTGATCTTAGAAGGTGAACTTTAAAGTGCCTTTCAACTTTAAAATTCTGTGATGTTAGATTCTTCCTAGGACAGATCTCTTTATTCTTCCTTCCCACGAGACACCCACAGTCTCAAGAGGGACATCAAGTCCAAGTGAAATCCAGTGGGATGACTCTCTGTCCTCTTAATTTAGGACGGTTTAGTAGTTGTTTCTTTATTTTTGTTTTAAGTTGAACCAAATAGATCCCTAAAGCAACAATGGGTCTGTGAAGAGCAACACAGCTTCCTTGCCAAGGCTATATTATCAGACATGAGGTCAGCATTGCAGCAGCTGTCTGGGAAGGCTGGTGGGAGGGGGGCACCTTGGTTTGGTGCCTTCTTGATGAGGTGTTTCTGCAGGAATGACTTATACACGCAAGGCAAAATAGTGTTGAGTTTGGCTAATGCCCACTAGAGAGCTTTCATTACATCAAGTTTAGTTCATGGCTTAAAAATATATCTTAAATATTAATTTTTTTTTTCTGTGGGGTGGAGGCATAGTTGATCAGTCTTGCCAGGAATAGGAGTTATGGATGAGGCTTTAATATATAAATGGAAGCAATATTATAGTAGAAAGAGAACTGGTCTTGGAGTCTTAAAACCTGGGTCGAGACTGGGTCCACCTTTAACTAACCTGTGTGACTTTGGGGAAGTCACTTAACCTGTCTGGTTCACAGGAGTTATACCTGCACATGGAATTTAATAATGTTTGGGGATAGTTATATGTATTACATGGCATAGTAATTACCTTTGCAAAAAAATGAACATTTAAAAGTTGATATACAATATACATCTAGAAAACTATCTAAATTATAAATGTACAGCTCAGTGAATAATCACCAAGTGAACACACTTATGTAACCACCACCAAGATCAAGAATTGTAACATTACCAGTACCCAAGAATACTCTCTCTGCCCCGTCCCCAAAAGACCACAATCCTATGTCCTAACACCATAGATTAGTTTTGCCTGTTTTTGAACTTTACATCAATGAAACTATTCAGTGTGTACTTTTCTGTGTCTGGCATGTCTCACTTGTGAGATTCACCCATGGGGTTGTACTTAGCAGCAGCCCATTCATTTATTCTCATTGCTATGCAATGTCTCATGGTATGATTAGACTCCAGTGTATCCATTCCACTGTTATTTTTTATTGATTTATTTTTTTGAGACAAAGTTTTGTTCTGTTGCCCAGGCTGGAGTGCAGTGGCATGATCTTGGCTCACTGCAACCTCTGCCTCCCGGATTCAAGCGATTCTCCTGCCTCAGCTTCCTCTGAGTAGCTGGGATTACAGGTGCCTGCCACCATGCCCAGCTAATTTTTGTATTTTTAGTAGAGACGGGGTTTCACCATGTTGGCCAGGCTGGTCTCGAACTCCTGACCTCAGGTGATCTGCCCACCTCGGTCTCCCAAAGTGCTGGGATTACAGGTGTGAGCCACTGTGCCCAGCTCATTCCACTGTTGATAGACATTTGGGTTGTTTTCCAGTTGCAACACATGCTTGTTTATGTTTCAGGTGTTTCTGTTTGTTTGACATATACCTAAGAATGGAATTGCTGATTCCTAAGGTATACATATGGTTCAGCTTTGATAGATACTGCCAGATAGGTTTGCAAAATGGGTGTATCAATTTACACCTCCAGGCAGCAGCATGCTTCTGTTACCTTCCCTCTTCCTCAACAGTTGATATTGGCAGTCGATATTTTTGATTTTGCCATTCTGGTGAGGTATAGTGGTATCTCATTTTGTTTTTTTCATTTACTTTTCCCCAATAGCTACTGTAGTTAAGCACATTTTCATACACTTATAAGCCACTTAAATATCTCTTTTGTCAGGCCCTCATTCAAGTCTTTTGTCCACTTTTTATTACATTTATTTTCAAAAGTTCTTACCATATTTTAATTACAATGTATTTGTTGCATATATATGTATATGTATACACAGAGAGAGCACGTATCTTCTACTTTGTGGCTTGCCTTTTCACTCTCTTGATGGTATGTTATTATGATAAAAAGTTTCTAATTGTAGTGTTGTTTAATGTATCAACTTTTTGCCTTATGACAAGTGTCTCATTGTGTTTTGCTTATGAAATCTTTGTTGGGGTGTGAGGTCCAGTGGCTTTCAGTTACCACCATTGCCTCCTGCAGACCAGAAGACTGCACTGTGACCTGGGGAAGCCTCGAGGCAGCAGCCATGCCTGCCAGGACACCTTCACCCCAACCCCAAGATGCTCCTGGAGTTCCCCTGAGCTTGCAGGTAGATCAGGTCCTGGCTGATTGGAAGAACCTGCTGGAGCCTCAAAGTTCCTGACCAGAATCAGGGGCTTGAGAAAGGGTACCCAGAGCTTATGGTTTCCGGAAACCACGTTGTTTGTCCACCTGATTCTTGGGGAAGAGAGAGCGTTTTTTGGCACATTCCTGAAGGCTGCATTTCTAGAGCCTTTCTGGAAATACAGTCACTGACTCAGTGACACTCTTACTAGCTCTTGGTGAAGGAATTAGACACAGTGGCTCCTGCTTGGCCCAAACTCTGTTTTCAGGGAATCTTCTGTCCTCCCACGTGTTGCTGAGTGAGCAGGGCCCATGTGACACTGCCTTCGCTTGTCACAACTGATTGGACCCAGTGTGGGTGTGGGAGCCAGGAGTGGCCGGCCTGTGGGCTGGCCAGAGAACAAGAAAGCCTTATGTGGACTGGAACAAAACGTACACCTAAGCCAATAAGAGCCTCTCTTTGGGAAATCTGAACCAGGGACCAGAAAGAAATTGTTGGCTGGTGTTGGGTGCCTGTGCTGAAAGGCCAGGTAAAGTTGGGGCAAGGAGTGCTATTTTGGGACTATGTGCTTGCTGAATATATTCGGAACCAAGATGCAGAGAAACCAGTCAGGAGGGAGAGAGAGGAGCGAGTGAGGACCCCACGAAGAGCAGAGAAATCATGCGTGAGTGAGGGAGTGAGTGAGCAAATCCCTGGTTTCTCCCTCCCCGAGGCCTGATTCAATGTTTCCTGGTTTCCCTTGAGACCTCTGTATACCCCGCAACCATCCTATCTTTTACAGAGCTTGTTCGGGTAGGTTTCTGATCTTTCCCATCAAAAGAGTTAGGACTAAGTCCAGACCAAAGGTAAGAAAAAAGAAAAGACAGTATTTATGTGTCATATTTCATTCAATAAGTCTTACACAGCTCTAGTGAAAATGGATTCCCCTACAACTTAAATCACCTATCTTATTGACTAGAATAATGTCTGTGAGAATAACAGCACTACTCTTTGGCCATTAAAATGTAAATTCTGGATATATTAGCCATGAGGCAACATGGTGAGCTCTGATGCTTCATCCTATAATTATATCATGGCCCCGTTGTGAAGCTGGGGCAGCGGGGAGGAGACACATGTGGGCCATGGGCTGCAGACCAGTCACCTCAGGTCCAGATCAGTGATTTGCAAACGGAAACTCATGGTGCTCCAGAGGTTGTTGGGGTTAAAAATTGGTTGCATGCTAAATGGCCAAGAGTGGGAGAATGGTTAAATAAATTAGCGGTCTCCAATGAAGGAGTATTTATGGAGTCATTAAAGATGATGTCATTAAAGAGGTTTCTAATCAGATGGGAAATGAGTTGTATAATAATATGTAACACTAACTGGAAAACAGATGTGAAATTTCTAATACAGAGATCTCAGTGTTAAAATATTCCTAGAAAAAAGCCTATAAAGAAATATGCAAAAGTATTAACAGTCATGTTATACATATATATATGCCTAGTTGTTACATATATATTTGCTTTTCTATATTTTCTATGACTACTCTTCTAATCAGAAAAATACCTTTAAAATAAAAATACAAATAAATAAGCTGTTTATTCAGTTTCTCAAGGTGTTCCCTGAGTGTGTTCTGAAGTTTCCCTCAATCATCCATTCCTGGGTATTTTCGTTTGTTTGTTTGTTTTTCTGAGACAGAGTCTCCATCTGTCCCACAGGCTGGAGCGTAGTGGCGTGATCTCGGCTCACCACAACCTCTGCCTCCTGGGTTCAAGTGGTTCTCCTGCCTCAGCCTCCCAAGCAGCTGGGATTACAGGCACGTGCCACTGTGCCCAGCTAATTTTTGTATTTTTAGTAGAGATGGGGTTTCATCATGTTGTGCGGGCTGGTCTTGAACTCCTAACCTCAAGTGATCTGCCACCTCGGCCTCCCAAAGTGCTGGGATGACAGGCGTGAGCCACCACACCTGGCCTACACCCCTGGTTCTTAATCCCTAAACCAAAATCCCATCCCTTTAGGGTGAGGGCATTGGAACCCCCCTTCCCTGCTCAGCCCATGGCTGTGGCTGCCTGCGTGTCATCCTTGGCACAGCTCTTCCTATCTTTCTCAGGAGATGTGAGGACAATAATGGCTCAATTTTTCCAAGTTGTGAAATAGGATGAGAATCCAGCTCTGGAATTACAGAGCCAAACTGGGATCTGGTTTATAAAAAAAGTAGGAGAATTGCTTTGAGAATCGCTTTGAGCAGCAACAAATGCTTTGAGATCTTAGAGAGGCAGCTCCTCTCTCCAGTTGCAGGTGCTAGCTAAAGGTAGTTGGGAGGTGCTGGGTGCTGCAGAGCTGAAATTTTATTTAACCTTCACAACAGTCCAGTGAAATAGGCTTTATGATCTTTATTTTGGCATAAGAAAACAAACTAATCCTAAAACAAAACAAAACAAAACAAAACAAAGGATCCAGTAAAGTAATATTCATAGGCAACTGATGGCAGGTCCAGAACTCAAAACCACTCCACCTTTTTATTTCTATTTATTTTTTAGTTTTAATGTTTATTTTACTTTATTACTTTTTTTGAGTCAGGGTCTTGCTCTGCCGCCCAGGCTGGAGTGCAGTGGTGTGATCTCAGCTCACTGCAGCCTCGACCTTCTGGGCTCAAGCAATCCTCCCACTGAAGCCCCCCAAGTGTGCGGACTACAGGCATGCAGCATCACGTCTGGCTGATTTAAAAAATTTGTTTGTACAGGCAGGTTCTGCCATGTTGCCAAGGCTGTTCTTGAACTCCTGGCCTCCAGTGATCCTCCCGCCTCAGCCTCCCAGTAGTGTTGGGATTACAGGTATGAGCCACTGTGCCTGGCTACCTCTTCTTTTTATTTGTGATTCTGAGGAGAATGATCATGTATGGGGTCTTTGCTATGTGCCAGGCCCTGTGCTGAATGATCTGCCCATATTATCTCCCTTAGCGTCCACAGCAGCTCAGTGAAATGGAGCCTATTAATGTTTCCATCTTACAGTGAAGAGCTGGGGTTGGAGAAATTTACCGATGGTTACAGAGTGAGTCAGAGGCAGAGCCAGCCTGGGACCTCGGTTGGTCTGAAGGTCAGGACACAGTTCTGGCCACTGCAATGCCTAGTGACCCTCCCATTATGGGGTGTTCAGTGGCAGGGCCCCAGAAATGCCAAATTCAGAGCAGCAACCATGCCCAGTCTCTGTAGTCCTACACTCTGGCCTTCAGATCCTGCCAATCAACCAGGCCACAATCGATGCACCAATTAATCAATCAGTGCATCTAGTTTGGAGTGAGGATATCGGGGGCTTGGTGATCTTCAGGGTCTCTCTCAGCTCAGTGAACGCAAAATGTCAGTGAGCCCTGGCCTGAGGTCTAGTCCTTTGCTAAATGCCGGGGAGCCAGGGATGGAGGAAGCCTAGACTCCTGACTTGTTCTCATGGAGTTTAGGGGAGAGCTTGGGGGAGACGCAGAAGACTAACACGCATAAAACTATCAGGTAAAAATGATGAGGTGGTGGAGAGTGTGGTGCCGAGTTCAAATTCAGTGATCAGCGTGGATGGAGGAGTTGAAACAGGATTCTCTATGTGCGTGCATGTGTGCATGTGTGAGTGCAAGTGTGGATGGGAGTGTGTGAGTGTGTATGTACATGTGTGTCTGTGTGTGTGTGAGCGTGGATTGTATGAGCGTCTGAGCATCTGGAAGAGTGTGTTGTGTGTTCAGAGCATTGAAAGACTGGTGGTGTTTGAGTGTAGGGTGTTGGGGGCCTGGGTTAGAGGAGACGAGCATGAGGACTTCCCTGGTCTCCTGAGAAATAGAAAGTAGAGGGACGAGGAATGGCTGGGGACAGAGAGTAAGACAAGACGACTCAGGTGGTCAGGTGCAGTGGCTCACTCCTGTAATTCCAGCTCTTTGGAAAGCCAAGGCAGGAGGATCGTATGAGGCCAGGAGTTCGAGACTATCCTGGGCAACATAGCAAGACTCTGTCTCTACAAAAAGAAAAAAAATTAGCTGGGCATAGGGGCAAGTGGCTGTAATCCTGGCTACTCAGGAGGCTGAGGCAGGAGGATTGCTTGAGCGAGAGAGTTTGAGGCTGCAGTGAGCCGTGATAGGGCCACTGCACTCCAGGCTGGGAAACAGAGTGAGACTCTGTCTCTCAAAACAAACAAACAAACAAACCCAAAATAAAAAAAGAAACAAAATAACAAAAAGAAGACTCAGGGACCCTACATCTTCTGGCAGCAGAAGGATTGGGAAACTGCCTTGAACTCTGGCTGGGATGAAAGTGAGGGAGGTTGCTCTGGGGACAACAGAGAGGGGAAGGACAGGAGTGCCGGTAGCACTGCAGGGTTCCGTTCTGTCTGTATTCTCCTCTCACCTGGTCTCTGGGAAAAACTTGTACCCCGTTTACAGGCAGGGACCTGGACTTTTGGGGTGAGAGCTAAATGCCTCAGCCAGATGAGCCTGGGTCCAGAGGAAGATGAAATTCCACACCTTGCTGTGGAAGGCAGGCCTGAGGCCACCTGAATGCAGGGAAGAGGCCCCTGGTGGAATTGTCAAGATGAAGAGGTCCTTTAGCCCTGGGAGGAGGGACTGCATTGTCTGAGCCAAAGACAAAGGCCCCGTCGTCTTGACAAAAGACTTTTCCTGATTTACTGCAGGTGTACAAATAAGTTACGTGGAGCTCTGCATTTCATTAATTGCCTTCATTGAGAAATAGTAACATTAGGAGAAATTGATGTAATTTTGGTTCATATGCTCATAGAACCAAGGAAATATTTATTGGGGTCTTTGAGGTAGTTCTTCCCTGCAGTCTGGGGGGCTCTGAGAAGGACAGAGAGGGGTCTCAGTAGGAAGTGGCCATCAGAAGGCTCCATGCAAGACCCTAGTCCCAGGGAACCTCTTGCAACCATTAGGTAGAACCCCATAGGCCTACAGAGGTGGCCTGACCTGTTAGATGAGGATTCTTCACCTTGCAAAGTTGGTCCTGAAAGTGTTTTTCGTTGGGTTGGATGGACATAGAGTTTCTTGGAGGGCTAAGTGCAAAGATAGAACTGTCCTTCCCTGCAGTGCCCTGTGGCTGGAGGGCTGTGGTCGTTGGGCCAGGAAAGTGGATCTCCCGCTTTTTCTGCCCTCTGTCCCACCCACCCACTGGAGCCACATCCAGAACATCTGCAGTCGTTTGCAAAATACAAGTTCCCAGGCCTCGCGTCGGCACTATTTTCTTTCCTGCACACATGCAAAGACCTTTGAGTCGGCAGCTCTGTTTTATAAGGTTGCTATTTCCTGCCCTTGCTTTATTACATCTGTTCTTTGGGGCATGGTGTTGTAAATTGGGCATGTGATGATGTGTAATCGCTAACTGAAAAGCCAATACATTTTCACCATACCGGTCGCAAGACAAATAAACGGCAAAATGAAAGGTTTGTGCTCTTTTGACAAAGGGGAAAGCACACAACAGACATATTAAAGAAAAAAATCAAATCGCAAATTGAAAATATTGTCATCTTAGGGGACTTGTTTTCTTGGGGCAGTCTGGCTAGTGCCTGCCTCCTGAGAGCGGGGTGCCCTGATGGCTGGGGTGGGGAGGGTGAAGGGCAATGTTTTATTCCTCTTGGGAACCACGTTATTGTTGGGCTTTGTAAACCCTCAGGCTGTTGCCCCAGGAGCTTATGAGCTGGGATGCGGGTGGCCCTTGGTTGAGAACAACTGGTCTGTGGTCAGAGACAGTTGGAGAGATAGATAAACAGAAAGATAAAGAGAAGCGTACGTGTTTGTGTTCATAGAGTGTAGGTCGTAGAGTGATCGTCACTCAGTAGAAGTTCAGTAAAGCATCCTGTTGATGGTGATGTGTGTGTAGGGCAGTGTTATCTATAAGAAGGGCTTCAGAGGGGATGATGCTCAGGGCATTCTGATTCGGTGCTCTCCATTGAGGCTGAGCACCTGCCTGCTGAATAGGATGAGTGCATGTGTCTGTTTGGCGCATACTTTGAGAACGTTTAGGAGAGAAGTTCTCTCATCCATTCATATTCAGCTTCACGACCTTTGGAAATGTGGTCTGCAGGGCCATGGAGTTTTATTTTGTTTTCTCTTTCCCAAAGCCCCGAAGGAAATGCAATAAAAATGAGGACTGGGGAGTAGTTTCCTAAAACTGATTAAAGCAAAAGATAATGGGGAATAATATATATTGTTATTCTAGAAAAGGTTAGAGATTTTTGCCAGAAAAAATAAAAGAGAAACAAAATCTTTAGGCTTGGTAACTAATGATGTTCATAAAGTTAAGATGAATGTGAACAGAGATAAGGGGCTATCTTTTGTAAAGAGGACTCAACTATGGGAGCATCTTAGAGATTTGGTCATCAGTAGTTTTTTCCACACGTTGCAAAGGTAATAATAATATAATAATTATTATAATAATATGGCTACATTACATTTACAGAGCTTTTGTATGGATACAAGGCTGACTAGAACTGGGAACCCAGTGCAAATTACTGGGCCAGGTGGTCTGGAGGGGACCAAGGCTATTAAATTTGTCAACATAAATCCCCTTCCTAGGGACCCTAATTTTTTAGGGGTGCCAACCCAGCTCTTAGCAGCTTAATTTTCAAATGCTTTCACACTGTGCCTTATTTGGATCTCTTAGGAATTTTATGAAGAAGACAGGAAAGGCATTTATGTCATTCCAGATTTATATATGGAGAAACCAAGACTCTTAACAGGGTAGCTGACCTGTCCACAGTCACCACTGGCAGAGCCGGGACCTGACCAAGGCCTTCCCAGGCTGGCTTTGGTCTCTGGCCATCCTGTGAAGAGCTGTGACAAAGATGAGGCCATCTAATCTGCAATGGCAGCATACTCCAGGTCACGGGCATGGACCAACCATTGGCAGAGCCAGGACCTGATCAAGGCATTCTAAGGCTGGCTTTGGTCTTCTCTGGCCATGCTGTGAAGGGCTGTGACAAAGATGAGGCCATCTAAGTAGCAATGGCAGCATATTCCAAGTCATGGGCATGGACCAACCAGTGTCGCCCAACTCCAGTGCTGGAGCGTTTGTGCTTGGAACCCACGGGCACCCAGCGATCCCCTCACAGGGCAGCAGGGGGTGTCTGCTGTGTTGGCGAGCAAGCCTGACCCCTGTTAGTTCAACCCATCCTACTGGCCAAAGAAAATAAGTATTGCCTCTCTGCCATTGCTGAATTCTCGTGCAGGGTGAAAACCTAAAACTTCTCTTTGGGATGATGTTTCACAAGTGAAGATAATTTTCTGAAATAAAGATGGTGGTTTCTGAGGTTCTTTAATCAAGACTTTAACTTGATCTCATTAAAATAATATAATTTGGCCAGGTGTGGTGGCTCACACCTGTAATCCCAGGACTTTGGGAGGCTGAGGCAGGAGGACGGCTTGAGCCCAGGAGTTCAAGACCAGCCTGGGCAACACAGTGAGACCCTGTCTCAAAAAAATACAATGTATGTATTAATACGCTATTTCTATTTTTATTGTCTGACTCCACCTCTCACCCTCCCTAACTGGGTATAAAACTTGTGACAGTGGGACTTTTTGTCTTTTTTCACTTAAGATCTCAAGTGCCCAGGACAGTGCCTGGCATGTTGGCAGTACTGAGTCATTATTGGTTTATTGGTTTGTTTGAATGAATAAATGGTAAAATAAAGAGAACATAGCAGAGGCTGACGATCTTCAATAATATGCTCATGTCCAACAAGGGTAAAAGGGTGTCACCACCTGTTGTCCAACATGTAGACCAAGTAGAGAAAGGAAGCAAGGGAACTGAGCCACCACTTGCTCCAGGGAACTGTAGGTGCCCAGAAGCCAAAGGCACCCCTCCCACTCTGAGTGGTGTATGGCTCAAATCCTGTCTTTTAAAAAACTATCCATTTGCACAAATTCTTTATTTTTTTCTAGAGACAGGGTCACCCAGAGGTGCCCAGACTGGAGTGCAGTGGCATGATCATGGTTGACTGCAGCCTCAAACTCTTGGGCCCAAGCCATCCTCCCACCTCAGCCTCCTTAGTAACTGGGACTACAAGGTGTGGACTACCATGTCTGGCTAATTTTTAAACATTTTTGCAGATATAGAGTCTCACTATGTTGTCCAGGCTAGCCTTGAACTCCTGAGCTCAAGTGATCCTCCTGCCCTGGCCTCCCACAAAACTGGGATTACAAGCATGAGCCACCGTGCCTGGCACAGCAATTTGCGAAAATTCTGTTAAAATTTTTAAATTGCTATGTAGTAGTTGTGCATATTTCAGGGGTACCTGTGATATTTTGATTCCTGTATAAATGTGTAGTGATCAAATTGGGGTGCTTGGGGTGCTTATAACTTCAAACATTTTTCTTTGTGTTGAGAACATTACCATTCTTCTCTTCTAGCTATTTTGAAATATACAACAAATTATCATTAATTATAATTTCCCTACTGTAATACTGAACACTAGAACTTATTCTTTCTATCTAAGTGTATTTGTGCACCTGAACCAACTTATCTTGTCCTCCACCTCCCGACTTCTTTTCCAGCCTTTGGCAACCACCATTCTACTCTATCTCCCTGAGATCCACATTTTTTTGAGGTCCCACATATAAGTGAGAACATGTGGTATTTGTCTTTCTGTGCCTGGCTTCCTTCTTTTATTTTTTATTTTTTGGTTTGTTTTTTTGAGGCAGAGTCTCATTCTGTCACTCAGGCTGGAGTGCACTGGCGTGATCTTGGCTCACTGCAGCCTCCGCCTCCTGGGTTCAGGTGATTCTCCTGCCTCAGCCTCCCGAATAGCAGAGATTACAGACACATACCACCATGCCTGGCTAATTTTGTATTCTTAGTAGATATGGGGTTTCGCCATGTTGGCCATGATGGTCTTGAACTCCTGAGCTCAAGTGATCTGCCCGCCTTGGCCTCCCAAAGTACTGGGATTACAGGTATGAGCCACCGTGCCTGGCCGGCTTATTTCACTTAACACAATGACCTCCAGTTCCATCCATGTTGCAGCAAATGAAAGGATTTCTTATTTATTTATTTTTTTGTGGTTGGATAATACTCCATTGTGTATACATGCCACATTTTCTTTATCTCTTCATTCGTTGATGGGCACTTGGGTTAATTCCGTATCTTGGCTGTTGTGAATAGTGCTACAATAAACATGGGAGTGCAGGTATCTGTTTGACACACACACAAGTTCTTTAGCAGTTATTGAATAGTAAATAGGGAAGGAAAATTTTCTGCTAATTTATTTTTCAAGGTTGACTTTTGGAGTGAATTATTGAATTGACTGGTCCATAAAAATGATAAATCAGTGGTTAAAAGTGAATTTGTTGTTCAAAGGCAAAAGGCCCAATGATGACATAATAAAGATGATGGATTGAATCTAGAGTCAGCAAACTATGGCCCTCTGGTCAAATCTTGCCTGGCACCTGTTTTAGTAAATAAAGTTTTATTGGAATGCAGCCAGGCCCATCTGTTTACGTATTGTCTATAGCTGATTTCATCCTGGAACAGCAGAGTTGAGTAGTTTGTGACAGAGACAGTATGGTCTACAAAGCCTAAAATATTTAGAGTCTGGCTCTTATAGAAAATGTTTGCTGACCTCTGGATTAAATGATGGTCCATCATGTTAAAGTCAAAAGAATCGAGCTGACAATGAGGGAAAACCAGAACAATGATGTCTTTCTGTTGGTAAGCTCAATGCCAGAGACCCAGCTTCTGTAAAGCTTCATGATCCATCATAGTAAACTAATGCTGTTAATTTGAATTTTATAGGTTTGGTAGTTTTAATTGCATTTATTCTGCAAATTCGTTTTTATTTTATATTTGCATAAGTGCTAGAAACATACGAATTTATACTTAGATAAGTATTTGGATGTAATAACTTTACTGTAAAATAATTTAAGTCAACCCCCTGGGGATTGGTGAGATATTTTTTCCCCTTTAAACATGTTCTCATCCTTTACTAGTTAAATCTGGATATTACTGGTTTAAAGGCATCTGGTAGGAGCTTGTATCTAGGTTTTGCTAAGTTATGTCATGATCACTGTTCCCCTTTAAATGTGTTTGGGGCAGGAAAGCAACATGATGAAAAACTTCTCTCCTTCCTAGTTTGATTCATTGTTTACCTATAACTTAGAAAATTCAAGAGAGAAGAAACTTACTGTGAGGTCATTACCTAATTCCTGCTTTTTGTCCTTTTAAAATTTTACAATGGCTAGATTCTGATCACTGCCCCATTACTCCTCATCTTTGCAAACATGGGCAAGTGGTTATGGCTGTTTGCTTAAAAAATGTGTCTTCTCCTCTAAGCCAGTGAGCTTCCAGAGCCCAGTGAGCTTGTGTTTGGGCGGCTTGGGGGCTAGAAGGCCTATCCTGTTATTTGCTCTCTGAAGTCGGATTGACCATATATTCCCAGAGCTTGAATTTGACAAGCACTCACTGTCTGATATAAACGTGTACATCACTTATAAAATCTCTGTGTGTCAGAAGATCGTGAGTTAGAGTTGAAGGAAAGACTGAAGTTCTATGAAGTCAAGGCTTTTGCCCAAGCAGACCTGGGATGGGACTAGCTGCATTAAGAAAAAAAAGACAACTAAACAAAAAAATCTCTTGACAAAACAAAATAGTGAACACGGCAATATAGATCTAAAGACTTTGTTTACAATATAACTCTGAAATATCATTTTTATTTATTACTATTTTATTTATTATTAACTCTCTTTAACTTTGTCCTGAGTTGATTTTTATAGCTTCTTTTATAGAACATCTTCTATTTACTCTTTGTTCTCTGTCTTAGAGCAGCTTTCACGGTAAGCCATACTGTTCTGAACTATGAGTGGTAGAAGGCAAAGATTCCTGTAAGGATGCAAGACTTTCCACACTGTCAGCCTCTGATCTGAAACGAGCTCGGCCTCCCCACGACCTGATGAGGTTTGGCAGGGTCCCTGAGTCAGACTGGAGTGAGCTATTGAAGCACAAATCTGCTCATGTCTCCCCAGCCTGATCCTGGCGGTGGCTTTCCATAGCTTCACAATGAGAGAAGCCCCTTGTTATGCAGGCTTGGCAGGTCCCCATCCTTCCGCTCGCCTCCCTGGCTTCCTCTGCCGCCTGCCTTCCTTACCTCCTCTTTCTGCTCCTGGCTAGCTGCCTCCAGGCCTGGTGCCCACTGTGTCCTTGTCCTTTCACCTGGCTGGCACCATGTTATCCATGAGATCTCAGTCCAGTCAGTTCCTTGGGGAAGCTTCCCCTGCCTTTGCTGACCCAGCGGCTCCCTGTTACGGTGCTCTCACAGCCCGTGCATGTCTCCCAGAAGAATGAACCACCATTGTTATTTTCATTCATTTATGAAATGATGGTCTGCCCCTCCCCTCCGTATTTGTAGGGAGCTCTGTGTGGCAGAAATAGTGTCTTATTCTCTATTGTATCCTTGACCCAGTGTCTGACATCTAATGCTGGACCATGATTGATTGAATAAATGAATGAATGAATGTATGAATTCCAGCCCAGAGCTGGGGGAAGGATCTTAGCAGCAGGACGTGGTGGGAAGAGAACCCATTTGGAATCATGAAGACTTCCATTCAAATCTCTGGCTAATATTTGGCCTCTCTGAGCCTCAATGAATCCGTCCGAAAACAAGGAGTAAGTAATGACACTCAGCAGGCATACACACCATGGAATACTATGCAGTCATAAAAAAGAACGAGATCATGTCCTTTGCAGCAACATGGATGGAGCTGAACGCCATTTTTGTAAGTGAACTAATGCAGAAACAGAAAACCAATACCGCATGTTCTCACTCATTAGTGGGAGCTAAACACTGAGGACACATAGATACAAAGAAGGGAACAATAGACACCAGGGCCCACTTGAGGGTGGAGGATGGGAGGAGGGTGAGGATTGAAAAACTTACCTATTGCATACTATGCTTATCAACTGGGTGACAAAATAATCTGTACACCAAACCCGTATGACATGCAATTTACCTATATAACAAACCTGCACATGTGCCCCAAACCTGAAATAAAAGTTAAAAGAAAAAGATTAAGTAGGCAATTAATGGAAAACATCACATCTTTCCTCCCTTCACTCAGATGCAGCTGGCCAGTGAGGCATCTTTCCGTTGTCTAAAATTTATTTTATTTTATTTTTAGTTTTTGAGATGGAGTCTTACTCTGTTACCCAGGCTGGAGTGCACTGGCATGATCTTGGCTCACTGCAGCCTCCACCTTCTGGGTTCAAATGATTCTCCTGCCTCAGCCTCCTGAGTAGCTGGGATTACAGGCGCATGCCACTGTGCCAGGCTAATTTTATATTTTTAGTAGAGATGGGGTTTCGCCATGTTGGCTAGGATGGTCTCGAACTTCTGAGCTCAAGTGATCTGCCTGCCTTGGCCTCCCAAAGTGCTGGGATTACAGGGTTGAGCCACCACGCCTGCCCCCCTTTCTGTCTTAGGTGGGAGCTTGGTCTGGACTCACCCAGTGCTTTGGAAGCTGCTGGTGTGCCCACCTATGTGGGCCCCATGGTGCAAGGCCAGGGCTCATCCTGGCAATCAGGCTTTGTGTGCTGGGGCCTTGAGAACAGCTGGGGGACTCTGCCGGGAAGGGACCAGACCTGGGAGGGCAGGGGTTAAGCAGCCACCACTTAAGATGGCCCGTCCTAGGGTGCACCCGTTCATCATGATAAGTGTCACAGTAAAATCAATTCTCTGTGTACTTTTGGGGATTACAACTATCATTTTGGTGTGATTTATTTGGTGTATAACACAAAGATGGCCATTTGTTTCATCATTCTGAAAGTTCATCTCAAATTGCTTTGAGTTTCTGGTTTTCGGGAGTGACATGTCCAATTGTTGTCATCTCGCCTGTGAAATATGAGTGGAGGGTTGCATGGCTGCTGGCCTCGTTGCCTTCCTGGTTACCTGCGTTTGTGCAGGGGAAGGTTTACTGCTTTGATTTCCATTCTTTTCTCATGGCCCTCCCCACTCTGAAATCCACCTTTAGACTGACTGATACAGGGTTAAACCCTGGGGCTTTCTTCTCTGCCTATCCTTGAGAACTTCTCTCTCCTGCAAAGATGGGAGGTGATCTCTGAAGTATATTGGACTCCCCACACACTCCTGCAGCCTTGGCTGATGGGCGGGCACTGTCCCTTTCATGCAGCCGCAGTCCGGATCCTGGCCTTTGAGCCCATTTGCACTTGGGTATAGCAGATAAAAACTGCCCTTGGTATCTTGGGTTAAAAACAGCTGGTTTGAGAGTTGCCCCACCAATTAACTGGCTGTGTGGCTTTGGACAATTCCCTCAACCGCTCTGAGTTTCCTCATTTACAAAACATGATAATAAGGTGAGGATGACATGAACTAATAGCCTTGGCACATATCTAGTGCTATGCTAGGGTGCAATAAGTATCAATATGACCTGTTACCATGATCACTGCTGCTGGTTTCTGCACTGAGCTAAGCTGTGTGACTGTAGCTCAGTTTTCCCCATCTTGAAAATGGTCTCATGAGGTGAGTTAAAGGCCTGTGAGAAGAGGAGAAATGTACTATGTGGGATGGGTCATAAAACTGCAGGTGGGAGACAAAGGGTGCAATTTAAACTCTGAAAGTTACTGAGTCATTGTTTTTCCCTCCTCTGTTTTGCTGACGGAAGTGCTTGGTGCCTGGGCCCTTTGAGGCAGGGTTTGGGAGAATCCTGGGACACTGGGGCCAAGTGACGTTCAGACACTGCCAGTCTTCCCATCTGGCCATGGCATCTGCAGGGAGGTCTCTGGTTTATTCCTGACATCTTCTTACCATCATAACACCACCCGGCATTTATCACATGCAGAGACCCCGAAGCAATCAGCATAAGGAGTTTTACCACCGCCCCCCCTCCCCCCAAAACACCTGCTCTATTTTCTTGAAATGGAGCAGCTATCCTTGTATAAATTCCTCTTACATTAGGTCATTGCCTGGGCCATCCGGGCATGCCGTCATCAGGAACACCCTGTTGTGGCTTCTTTCATCTGTGGAGTCCTTGATTTCACCATTCCTTCCATGGGAATGTGTTATCCTCATTGCCTTGCATCCAAATCTTCTCAACCTCCAGGGCGCCTTCCTCCTTCTCCCTATGGGCCGGGGTCTCGCCCTCCTTTTTGCTTCCAGAACTCGTTGTCTGCACCTCTGTTTTGGTGTCTGTCAGCATTTCCTTTGCAGCAGGAAACTATGTGCCAAGGCGATTAGCTCATGTAATCCTCGCTTTATTATCACCTTGGTTTTATAAACGAGAAAGCTCAGAGAAGTTGAGGGAATTGTCCAAAGCCACAGAGCAGGGATGCTTAAATATTCCCATTACCCACCCAACTGTATCTTAGTTCCCTTTGCGGGGCACTGTGTGTGTGTGTGTTTTTTCCTCCCCGTACTTACTTCAGTTTCTGGCACAAAATAGACCCTTCATAGATTTTTCTCGACTGTTAAATGACTAGAAGGAAAATGATCAGAGCTTACTTCTCCTAAAGCACCTCTGTGGCATGTGGCATTTATAAACATGTCCAGTGCTTCCTCCTGTTTAGTCTCAGACCCGCATTTTGGTGATTATTTCTGCTTTGGGCAAGCCTTTTGTTTAAATCTCTCCGGTTGTCCCAAAGCGATGAGCTATGTTAAAGTCCCAACACAGAGACAGGTGGGCACTCTGAGGGTGGTAAGGGCAGGATGCGGTAGTGAGGATGAGAAGGCCTGGAAGCTGAGCTGGGAGCACCCCAGGGGAGAAGGTTTGCTTGAGTGAACAGGCAAGAGCAGGCCAGGCCTGGGAGCTGAGCAGAGGATGAGAGATTTGACCTCATGCTGTGACTCAGGGCTTAGGGCACAGTTAATGGCAGAAGCACATTTCCAGGAGCCACGGTGTCAGCCTCAATAAGCCCCCTACTCCCCTAAGTGCAGGGAGAGCCCACCTGCCCAGCGGCAAGTCAGCAGGGCCACTTAAGGCAAATGCGTCCTCCCGGTCCCTCTCTTCCTGCTCTGCTCCAGGGTGACGGAGAGAAAATCCCCTGAGTTACTTCAATTACATGGATGACTGGGGAGAGCTTTAGCACGAGTAATAGAGCCACCTGCTTAGATTGGATGGTGGCTAGTCCCTACCTCTGTCCTCCCCCTAGGCTGCTTAAATAGGCACCACTGACCTTCGAAGGGCACGTCACTAACGCAGGTGTTAACCTTAATGCCACTCACTCAGGCCTGTCATTAGCACTCATGCTGGTGACAGGTGTTTGTTGTGGCCCTGGCAGGAAGGTCAGAACCTTGGAGCTGCTGAGTTCCCCAAACTCAAGGCGACACTTGAGGGCTGGCGAGGAGTCAGGCCTGAGTCGGCTTCAGCTGTGGCGTGGCCTCAGGGGAGGGAGCGGTCAGGGCAGGCTTTGGAAGTGCTCAGAGCTGGGAAAAGGGTTTCATGCCTGACTCCTCTTCTGGTCCCTGAGAGATTCTTTTAACCCTCTCCTCCATTTAGACCCTCCCACTGAGAGTCACAGAGTTGCTCTGGACTTCCCGGCTTGGGGACAGCTCTCAGACAAGCTTGGGCCGCTCCCGTTCAGCCCAGCAACTGCAGAAGGCCGCTGGTCTCCTGTGGGCCGTGACAGGCAGTTCCGCTCTTTGGAGATGAGCCTCAGGCAGGCGGACAGGTCCCCAGAGGCATGGGGGCTTTGATTTTAGCCCCGACAGGGGCCGTGCTTCATAGGGGCCACTCGGGGTCTGTGCTTCACCTGGCCGGCGCCTCTACTGGAGAAGCTGGAGCTAAAACCCAGACAACACTGTGGATCTTCCAGTCGACAAATAGAGGATGACAAGCTGCTGATCTTCTTTCTGCACACTGGGGCGGGGGAGGGGGTGGGGGCTGGCAAGGGTGTGGGGCTCAGGCCATTGACACGAGTACTCTGGGGTTTGCCTAACGACACTTTCTCACATTTTTACTACCCATTTCTTTTCCTAAGTCATTGCTGTCATAGCAATTGTGGCTTGAATTCTCGGCACCTTCTCCCTCCTTCACTCTTCGGAATAATAATAATAATAATAACAACTTCCACCACCAAGGCCATTTATTGTGCATCCATCACGTGCCAGGAGTTTTACAGGCATTATGCCATTTAATTATTGTAACAGTACTGTGAAGTAGACATCGCCACCCTCACTTTATTGAGAAAATGAATGCTTGGAGAAGATATGTGACTTGTTCAAGGTGGAGCCAGGATCCAACCCCAGGTCTGAGTCACACCCTCTGGTGCAATTAACCCTCCGCTTTGCAGCTTCAGCTGAGGGTGTAGTTCACCAATCCACTCAGTACTCTGGGTTAGGAGTGAATTTGACGCAGCTCCACCAACTCAGAGAACTGAGGCCCAGAGAGGTGAAACGCGTCACCTGAAGTCCCACAGCTAGCCTGTGACTGAGTTGGAACTCATCTGACATAGCTAATGAATAACTTGGTTGTGCTCAGCACTGTGCCAGGGCCTTTAGGGGGTACCCGAAAGAATATGTCCAATTCCCAGTGAGTTGCCATTTGCTGGAAAAAGAGAACTATATTCATTGTTCATATTTATTGAGCTTTTGCTTTCTGTCAGATGCTGTGTTTTTACATAGAGTTCTCATAACTACAGGGTGTGTACTATCAATACCCTCCTTTTATAGGCAAAGAGAGTTGGCTCAGAGAGATTAAGCAACATATCCAGGGACACAGCTAGGAAGAGTGGGAGATAAGACTTCGATCTATATCTGGCTGACCGCAGAGCCCTGGCTCTTATTTTTATTTTATTTTTTTTGAGACCTAGCTCTTACATTTTAAGCACAAAGAAGTGACTAGAGAACCATGAAGGCTAAGCTACAAAAAACAGACTGTACAGTGGGACATCAGAGAAGAGGAGAGCAAGTGTGTGGGCTGGGGTTGGTTAGGGGAGAGGAATCGGGAGATGACGACCTGGGAGGAAAGAATGTCCCAGACAAAGGCTGGGAATTAAGAAGGGTGAACTGAGTCTCGGCTGCGTGTGTCTGCTTGAAGGTGGGTGGGGCGTGCCTCTCTATTTGACTCTGCTTCATTCATAGCTAGTCCCACCTGATGGGTTGATTCAAGCATTCTTTGGGGAAGCTAAGGAACTTCAACTTGCTGAGTAGGAGATATAAGTGTTGACACGTCATGGGTACATGTGTGACAGAGTGGAGAAGCATTCGTTTGGAATTGGATTTAAATTGGACACTGCCAGCTACTCACTGTGTGTCTTTGGGAGTCTCTCAGTTGCACTGAGCTCAGTCGTATTGCCTTTAAGAACTGGATAGTAATAATTAGATTATCTATCTCATCGTTTGGAGAGTACACAAGATGAGATAGACAATCCTTGATAATCATATGAGCTAAGGCTCAGGTGGCAAGCCCTTGATCAGTTACAAATTGTCCTAAGTTATGATGAATTACATGTAACTACAAGAATGTTTGGGAGTAAACAGGTTGTGCATGTATATGTGTGTTTAAGTGGTTATGATTATATTTATGTGTTCAATGATTATGTTATGTGAATATTGTGGGGCACAGTGGGGCATGCCTGCAGTCTCAGCTACTGAGGAGACTGAGGTGGGAGGATTTCTATATAATGAAACCTCATCTCTTAAAAAAAAATCAGACTGGGCACGGTGGCTCATGCCTATAATCCCAGCACTTTGGGAGGCCTAGGCCAGTAGATCACCTGTGGTCAAGAGTTTGAGACCAGCCTGGTCAACATGGTGAAACCCCGTCTCTAAACCCCATCCACTAAAAATATAAAAATTAGCTGGGAGTGGTGGTGGGTGCCTCCAGTCCTAGGACTCAGTGGGAGGCTGAGGCAGGGGAATTGCTTTAACCCAGGATGCAGAGGTTGCAGTGAGCAGAGATTGAGCCACTGCACTCTAGCCTGGGTGACGGAGCGAGACTCTGTCTAAAAAGAAAAAAAAAAATCAAAGTTTAAAAAAAAGTCTTAAAAAAGTGAATATTGACACCTATGTGTATGGTATGTGTGTACTTAATCTTTAGTCTTGGGGACAGGCCACTGTGAGACAATACCCAGCAACAAACCCCATAGAGATATTGTGTGAATATACCTCTACTGCATGAGTCCATATGCCAACCACAGAGGCTCCCCCTTGGGGTCTTGTGACCTCAATAACCCCATGAGATGGTTGCCAGAATCACCATTTTTTAACATGGAACCCAGCCTGATTTTGAAGTAAGTTGTGCTGACTCTGCAGCCACTGCTACTCTTTCAGAAACCAGGAGTCCCTCTAACTGCAACAAAGGCCGCTGCGTCCTGCGGAAGCCGCTGCCAGGCAGACTCCCATCTTCTTCCGGGGTCTCGTGGAACCCCTATCTCCTTAGCACCTCCCACCCCTGACAGTGTCATGCAGAGCTCACTTCACTCCCCTGGGATACTGTGGGTGCCCCCCAGGCTCCTGATCACTCGGCCAGAGGCCAGGGCTCTCCTGACCTCTTGGAGTCTCTGTCTGAGGCCCCAGGCTCTGACCCTCCCTCCTGTTCTCCAGGGGATGGTGTTAGAGGAACGGTGTGTTCTCTTCTTCCCACCCAGTCTGTGAGGAAGCTGCCCTCATCCCACCTGGCCTTGCCAGGCCTGGGCTTGCACCTGGAGAGGAAGCCACACAGGAATTTGGAGATTCTCAGGGGTCCAGGGGAGACCCTCCTGCTACCCCCTGAGGGGCCACAGTGAATTCATCTGTCATTTTGCCACAGCATGGTTGGTTTTAGGTCCTGCTGGACTTGTGTTACTCGCTCCTCTGCAGGAAGCTAAGATCTCTTGGAGAGGTCTGGAATTCCTACTGAGAATTGACTTCAAACATCTGCCCTTGGGCTCTGAACGGAGCCTGCCGTCCTTGGGCTTCTGCAGCTTTTGAAGAGCCGAGTGGGTTGCCAGCCCAGGGGGCTTGTGGAAGGGTGATTGTCACTTCCTGCCTGACACTGACACCCTCATGGTCATACACTTCAAGAGGTGCCTATAGACAATGCCCTGTGGATGGAGATAGCCTACATCCCTACAGCACAACCAAGGACATCGCAGGATAGACACTGAACAGATCCTGATGCATAATTTGAAGGTTTAACTAATTTTACTCGGATTATGAAAATAATATATACCTGTTGTAAGAAATTTAGAAAATATAGACATACATAAAGAAGAAGTAAAAATAACTCATCATCCAATCACTGAAAGAGAGCCGCTGTTTTCCTTTTGTTATGTTTCCTTTCATTCTTGCTCTCTCTGTCTGCCCAATACGCAGCTACGTCTCCTGGGTGTGCATGGTGTGTGTGTCTCTGTAGTCAACGCACTTCAGTTCCTCCAAATGAGAGACGCGCAAGTGAGAGGCCTGGAGGTTACTCCTGCCCTTCCCTCCCACTCTGTCTCCCCTCCCCACCCCCATCACCCTCTTCTATCACAAGTCCTTCTGATTCACCTTTCTTTTCATTTGCAGTCTGCTTATCTCGCAGCTTCCATCCTCTCCCACCCGAGGCACTGCAGTGGCTCCTGACTGATCTTCCCATATCCATACTCTACCATCTTTTCAGATAGCACAGCAGTTAAGTTCTTTGGGGGTAGACTGCCTGGCTTTGCCTGTTACTAGCCGTGCAACCTTAGGGAAGTTGCTTCACCTTGCTGAGTCTCAGCTTCCCTATCTCTTAAGATGAGGAGGATTAAATAAGCAAATACATGTACAACACTTAGACAGGTGCCTGATGCTTTAGCATGCATTCTCCATGGGGCAACGAGAGGCTCTTTTGGAAACACAGATGATCATGACTCCCCACCATGGAAAATATGGCAAAGCTTTCTTTCCCATGGCCTTTAGGATGGCCACCAGAACCCTAACTTTAAGATTGTATGGTTTGGTTTCCATCCTGCTCTCTGATCTCCACTTACACCTCTCTCTCTCTCTCTTTCTCTCTCTCTCATCCATCTATGTTGGCCTCCTTTTAGTCCTTGAAGCTGCTGCTCTTGCCACGACATCTCTGCATATTCTCTTCTCTCTGCTTGAAAGACTTCCCCTCTCCACCCTTTTCACATATAATATGCTTCTTGTACATGTGATTTCCCCCCCATGTTTTTCTGTTAAAAACGACATAAATATGTCTTTGCACATAAATCTTCATGCATACCTCTGATTATGTCCTCAAAATAGACCTTCAAAAGAGGAATTTCTGGGTCAAAGGTTATGAACATTGTTTGTCTTTTGATGAATATTCCAGATCACTTTCCGGAAAGCAAACGCACGCACTTCTCAGCCTTCTTGCCACATTTCTGTTTCCTGGGCTTCCGTGGCATTTCTTTTGAATCTTTCATCTAGCAGTGACCGCATCTCCTTTATAATAATTTATTTGCTCTCTGTCTCCTCAACTAGACTGTAAGCTGTTAGAGGTAAGGGCCATGTCTAATTCATCTTTGTGCCTCCCTAGAGACCTGGTCCATGGCAGGTGCCCAGTGAGCATTTGCTGAGCTGGACTGAATTGATCATGAGTTGTCAGTTCCTTTCCACATTGGGCTGGAAATCAGGAATCCAGATGTTTGCCAATAAATCAGAAGGCCTCAAATGTCTAAGAGGAAAACCCCAGCACTCACTGCATACTGGTAGGGGTCTCTCTCTGTCCATCTCTGTCTCTGTCTGTCTTGGGCTCTCTTGTCTGTGTCTTCCTTGCCTGATAGTTGAATGAGAGAAGAGCCCAATTTAAAAGCTGTATATCCTAACTCAGAAACAGAAAGTAAATGCTGCATATTTCCACCTATAAGTGGGAGCTAAATAATATGAACCCAGGGACAGAGTGTGGAAGGATAGGCATTGGAGGCTCAGAAGGGTGGGGGGAGGGGAGGGGCATGAGGGGTGAGAAATTACTACTTTTTCTCTTTTGAGACAGGATCTCACTGTGTCGCCCAGGCTGGGGTGCAGTGGCATGATCATGGTTCATTGCAGCCTCAATGTCCTGGGCTCAAGCAGTCCTCCTGCTTCAGCCTCCCGAGTAGCCTGGCACCACAAAACCAGGCTAATTTTTGTAGTTTTTTTGTAGAGATGGGGTCTTGCCATGGTGCCCAGTCTGGTCTTGAACTCCTGGGCTCCAGAGGTGCACCTGCCTCAGCCTCCCAAAGTGCTGGGATTACAGATGTGAGCCACTGAGTCCAGTGGAGAAGTTACTAGGTGCAATGCACATTTTTCGAGCGATGGCTACACTAGAAGCCTAGACTTCACCACTACGCCTGTACCCTCTAAATTTATTTTTTAAAAAATCAACAAAAAAATTGCTTTTCCTACTCTGAGTGGAGGAATGTCAGTGTCTGATGAGCCAGCGGCTCATGGGGGCCCTGGACTCAGGGAGGCCTAGCTCACAGTTTCCTTCAGGGGGTACCCTCAGGACCCCGCCTCCTTTCCTATGTCCCACCTCCTTCCCTTTGCCCACCTTCTGCTGCTCTCTCTGGGGGTGTCTGTTCTCAAGCTCACCCCGGGTCTGGGGCATTCCTGTGGCCAGGGCTCCACAGAGCCCTGCTGGCTTCCTCTGAAGGCTGTTTTACTGGATGCCGCCTTGTTCTGGGCTGGGCACTCAGCAACTTAGAAACTGCAGCTCAACCTTCTGAAAGCAGCTGGGATGAAGCCCCTGTGTCCCCGGTGAGCCCCCGAGGGCCGCCTCTGAGAGCCTGGGAGCGTTTGCTGTTTGTTTGGGAGAGTGTCGCTCAAAGCTGCAGCCGGGCTGTTTCCCCTTTACAGGATGTTTGGCTTGGAAAAGCTGTCAGGGCTTCATCTGGACCCTCGTATTTTGAGATGGGGACCTGGATGACCCCCAGACTGGCTTCCTGTGCCCTATTTGGGCTCTCTCTGTCATGCTCCTGTGTGTGTGACACATGCTTGCTCACTGTTCTAAATGCATTACAAATAGTAACCCATTTCATCATTCCTCAAACCCAGTGAGGTAGGTGTTATTATCCTGAGTTTACAGACAGGAAACTGAAGCTCAGAGACATAACCAAGCTAGTCAGAGACTGGGCCAAGGCTTGAACCAGGTGATCTGGTTTCAGAGTTCAGAGTCCTAGCCTTGGCGTCGGGTCTCTAGGTCCTGGTTAGGCAATGTGAGCCTACTGGTGTGTGTATATGAGTGTGTGCATGTGCAAGTGTGTGGATGCCTACGTGTGTGCATGCATATGTGCATGTGTGTGGGTGCGTACGTGTGTGAATGTGTGTGGGTGCGTACGTGTGTGCATGTGTGTGAATGTGTGCGTGTGTGCATGTGTGTGAATGTGTGCGTGTGTGCATGCGTGTGTGCATGTATGCGGGTGCATGCATGTGTATTTGTGTGCGTGAGTGTGTGTGCATTTGTATATATGTGTACGTGAGTGTGTGTGTGTGTGTATTTTACATGAATGGTGTATGTATACATGAGGCTCTCAGCACTGGTAGCACCAAAGAGGCAGTGTGACCTAGTCACACAGTGGAAAGGACTTAGCACTAAGGTGGCCCTGAGTTTGATTTCTGCCCTGCCCGTTGTAAGCTGTGTGTCTTTGGGCATGCTGCGTCACTTCTCTGAGTTCTGATTTCCTTATCTGTAAATGGAGTCTGTGTTATGTATCTCAGTGTTGTTCATTTCTGTCAATGGCTAAGGGCAGTATTATCCATCTTTTCCTTTCCAGTCCCTCCAGGCAAGCCGAGAGGGGGAGGGAGTTTATTTGAGTCTTTACCTGTGGTGCCCTTTCTTCCGTTTGCCAAAATCTCTTTTCACTCTGGGCACCCGTCCTGTCACTGACCGCTCCCCCCCAAAAAAATATCAGTTTCACTTGCGCCCAAGCATTGGCATTATCCTTCCCATCCGTTTTCACATTGATCAAAGGAATGGAAGAAGATGGCACCGCTCAGCCCAGATGCTCAAGCCCTTCAAAGGGGCAAGAGACTTCTTGGTGCCTCTCAGATCCCCCTCACCTGTCCGTTTTGTGGTGTTAAGGCAGATTCTGGAACAAACCTCCCCTTCTCTGTCTTGGGCCATGTGTTTGGAGGCTTTTCTCAGAGCCCACACGCTCTGCTTTGTCCCCAGGCACCATCCATTTGGCTCTGGACCACGCCTTGCCTGGCTGAGCTGCCCTGGGAGCTGTCAACACGGGTGTGCGTGCTGGTATGCTGGCCTGGGGGCTCAGGAGAGAGAAGGTGTGGGGAGCGGGGAAAAATGCACTGGGTTGGTTTGCATGACCCGCCAGCATGGAAACCGCCTGCTAATCACGGAGCACAGCTGAGGGTGCCCAGAGCAGGATGAGGAGGGAATGCGGGGCTGAGCTGTCACGGGAAAGGGAGTAGGCTCTGGGACTCAGAGCACAGGCAGGCTGCTTTTTGTTCAAGGTAAACAAAAATATTAAAATTGTTTAACATTGAGCTACTCTGCCTGTAAGGTAGTGAACTCCCCATCCTTACAGGTATTCCAGAGGCTGCGTGCTCACCTGTGGGTGCTGTGGGAGCAGCGACGATCGCACTAGGAGAAAGGTGGTTTCCCTTCAACCTTACGATTCCCCGAGCCTGTGACTGGATTCCCGGTCTGTGGTTTTCAAACTTCAGAGTATAGGCCTTTACTATTGTTTAAGTAGGTTGTATTAACCAGGTGCCAGGCTCTGGTCTAATTGCTCACAAACATTAGCTCATGTAATTCTTATCAGAACTCTGTGAGGTAGGTACTCATATTTCCATTTCATAGATGGGAAAACTAAGGCGTAGATAGGGAAAAACTTGTCCAAGAGCTCCCGGCTAGTCAGTCTGACCTGAGTCTGTTCTCCTTTTTTTTTTTGAGATGGATTCTTGCTCAGTCACCTAGGCTGGAGTGCAGTGGCGAGATCTCAGCTCACTGCAACCTCTGCCTCCCGGGTTCAAGCGATTCTCCTGTCTCAGCCTCCCGAGTAGCTGGGATTACAGGTGTGCACCACCATGCCTGGCTAATTTTTTGTATTTTTGGTAGAGACAGGGTTTCACCATGTTGGCCACACTGGTCTTGACCTCCTGACCTCAGGTGATTCGCCCGCCTTGGTCTCCCAAAGAGCTGGGATTACAGGCATCAGCCACCGTGCCTGGCCCTGTTCTCTTGACTGCTGTGCCCCCGTGGCCTTATCTGGAGGTGTCTCCAGCAGGCCTGCTTGCTGTGCCTTAGTCTGGGCTTGACTAAGGGGAATCTGGCCAAGTGCAACAACAGGCAGGTGATGTGCCCTAGGATGGCAGGTCCTGCGAGGAGTCCCTTTCTGTAGGTATATCATGGCCCTAAGGTGTGGTGTCATCCAGGCAATGGAGTGAGGGGACGCACCCTCTGGATAGGCAGCGGGCTCTCACAGTGATAGAATCTGGATGCTTGAAAGTCCTGGTCAGCAAGTCACCCCACAGCATGTCTGTTATTCACCGTGGAACTCCAGGAATTAGGGAATAGGGAGGGGACTCTGTTGATCCCAGGGGACATTGGATTTCACCGAGAAGGGGACTCAGGCCTCAGGGGGTAAAGGTGAGGGCTGCAACATCAGAACTGGCAGACAAGGTCAGAAACATTCAGGAAGGGTGATGGATTCCCAGGTCTGGATTAGGAGCAGCTGCCCCCTCAAACGTTGGGGCCTCAGAGACTAGAATTTAACCCCCAGATCTGCCACTTTTGCTGCTTGTGTCACTAGGTCATGTTGGTTAACCTCTGATTCATGGCTTGCTTATCTGTAAAAGGTGGGCGATGATAACTATCTTGCATGATGGTTGGGGGGGGGTGTCAAATCAGATAATATCTGCTTACATAGAGCCTTGCAAACAATAGTTGCTCACCAAACGTCCTTGTATTTTGTTGAGTTGCTCTTGCCTTGGGTGGGAACTGACCTTATAGAGACAGGGGTAGGACGGGGCGGGAGGTGAGTGGATGGGGAGGGCTGAAGATGGTGAGAGACTGGAAGATTCCTAGGGTTCACCAAGTTAGTCAAGAATGACTTTGTGAGATCCCCCCACCCCTGGGTGCTAACCCCAGAACCAGGCAACTTGGGGGCTGTGGAAACAGAGGCTACTAAGGAAATGGAGACCAAAGAATGACTTAGCATACCTAGGATTTCAAGTTAATGAGTTGAAAATTATACCCAGGGCCAGGGAGCCGCACTGAGAGGTCAACCAAGCTTATCCTTGGCGTTTCCTCCCCACCCCGACCTCTGCCTAGGATGTTCTCTGCTGTCATTCTCTGAGGGTGTGTGGATACTCTCCTATCTCATCTGCAAAACAAGTGGCTTGGATGGGATGATGACAAAGACCAATGAGACAGCGTCCATGGTTTTAAAGATCAAATATTTTACTCTTCTGTTGATCTGAGAACTTAGAAGGATCCCCTCCAAGTTAGAGGACTACATTTACAGCAGCTTAGATGAACAGAAAGGACTAGAAGTGAGAGTGATGGTAACACGGGCAGTCGCTTTCCCTCTATAGTGCTCTGGAGTTGATGGCAGTGCTCCATGTATTCGGTTTCCTGATTATAACCTGCTTACTTTGTAGAGGAGGCTACTGAGGGCCCGAGGTGGTTAAATGACTTGCTTGAGGTCACACAGGTAGTGAATGATAAAGTCAGGCTCCTAACCAGGGTTTTCCAGTCCTAACTCTGATACAAAGTATACTGTGTGAAGACATTGCCCATATCTAGGCCCCAGTCTCCCAATCTGTGAAATGGGTGGATTGTTCCACTGGCAATAAGACGTGTTTTTTTTTTTGTTTTTTTTGTTTTTTGTGACAGGGTCTCTCTCTCTGTTGTCCAGGTTGGAGTGCAGTGGCACGATTCCAGCTCCCTGCAGCCTCAAACACCTGGGCTCAAGCGATCCTCCTGCCGCAGCCTCCCGAGTAGCTGGGACTACAGGTGCACGCCACTGTGCCAGGCTAAGTTTATTTATTTATTTTTTTTAGTTGATATGGAGTCTCACTATATTGCCTAAACTGGTTTTGAAGTCCTGGCCTCAAGCGATCCTGCCTTGGCCTCCCTAAGTGCTGGAGTTACAGATGTGAGCCACTGTGCCCAGCCAGATGTGTGATCTTATTGTTTGCCTTTTGCTCCCACACGTCAGAACTGGTGACCTGCTTGCCCTTGGAATGCCAGGGGCCGACCTGACTTTCAGGAAATGGTCCTGTCTCTGTGGGTGTGGAAGCTTCACTTGGTGCTGGTTGGTAAATAACTGTCTTGGTCTCTGGAGGGTTCGAAAATCACATTTCTCCCTCTTGTTGCTATGGGCGACTAACACTAGCTAAAGCTTGAAATCAGGCCCCAAAGGGTGGCCTTGCTGATGACTCTGGTTTCTCTTTTCACTGTCTAGGGCCCAGGGAGTTTCTCAGCATATTTGATTGTGAGGAACTGTAGAGGCCCTCCTGTGCCCAGACAGTCCTCGCTTGGTGGCTGTTTAGTCCAAGCCCTTGCCTTCAGGCGGATGGACCAGATGACCTAATAAAGTTCCTAAAAAAATCTCCTGGACAGATCACCAACCTCCTTCCTCTTTAAAGTCTCATCGAGAGGAATGTCCACAGCATCCTTGGTAACACATTACAGTGTTTCACAACCCTCCTAGCCAGGAAGCTCTTCTTAATGTTTAACCTTAATCCCTCCCACTGAAATTTAAGGCCCTTTTCTCTTGTTGAGTGCAAATGGAGAACAGCTGCTCACACTCATCGTCCGACGTCAGCTATTTCTCAGGATGACCCTGTGAGACAGGCCAGGGTCATTAGACTCAATTTGGTGCTCAGCAAATAAGTGTTTATTCCTGCATGCGTGGGCCACAGGCTGGTTTGTTGGGTGCAATGAATAGCTGCAGGTTTATTAGGGTGTCTCTTTAGATGGATGTATGTCTCCCAGTGTCTGTAGAACACTCCGGACCCCGGAGAGTGAAAACCCTGCCTGTCGGACTTGCTTTGAGAAGATCCTTCTCCAACTCCCCACAGCAGAAGTTGCTTCACAGAGGGGAACAGTTTTATGGAGGTGACTGAGACCTTAAGCTTGAGGCCACCCATCTGAGGTGGCATCCAGAGGAGACTGGCTGGCCCCTCCTTCGCCTTGGATGTAGCACTGTTTCTAGGATCTCTTTTCAATCAACAAGACAGGGGATGTTCCACGAGGGTGCGTGGATTCCCTGCCATCCCACATGGTCAAGTGGAAGGGACGGGAAAAAAGCCATGAAGGGTTTGTGACCACACAGAGACTCTCCTGGCCGCCTGTCCTTTCGGAAAGAAGACAGAGATGAAATATAATCAAGCAATTAACCACCCCTATCATCACCAAGAACAACAGTATCAACAACAAGAACAGGGACAACAAAACCCATGGATGAAACATTCCTTTCTCATTCAGATCTTATCTGGCGCGCTCTCTCTGTCTCGGTCTGTGGTTTAGAGAAACATGGGCAACGCTGTTTGGAAGAACAGGTGAGAGGGGGTGGGGAATTTCAGAGGCCTGGGCCCACCGCCTCCACTCCTTCCCTAGTTTAACCTTTGACAGGATCTTCACCTCTCTCTGATCAGCTTTGCTTCTTGTTCAAAGGCCTCAGTCACCCAGCTGTGTCCCTTTCTCCGGAGGGCAAGGGCGGATGGCAGTGACTCTGCTTGATGAGAGAACTTTAAGGGCCCAATCAGTCCCTGGGCACCCCCTCCTGGGCTGTTTTCTCCAGGAGGCTGCATTCTGATCCATAAACCTTCTCCTCAGGGGTTTAGGGTCGAGCTGTTCCTGATGTTTATCAGAGGCTGGGATCAAAGCTATCCAGGTCGTAAATCTCTCTCTGTGGCTGTCGGGCCCCAGGGCAGCTGAAGAGGGTTGACAGCCCTTTGGACCTCAAAGGAAAAAATGTGCTCTACTCCACCCACTCCCAGCTCTGCCAAGAAGCTGTCCTCTGAGAAGCCATGGCTAGGCCGTTCCATTCCGGGGAGCTGCTGAAAAGAGCTGGGAGGCCAAGAAGAGCTTGTGTGTGCTGGGGAGAGGAAGCCCAGCCTTGAGGGAGGGGTGCAGGTGCAGCTCCTCTGTGTGTGGGGGCTGAGGGACCTTGTTTGCCTTTTCCTTGTGGCTGTGAAATGCTTTATGAGTACTTCCATAGGTGGATGGACAGGGGGAGGGTAGATAAACTCAGCCACAAGGCCCCAGGGCCTCAGGAACCTTGCACCCAACCCTCTCATTTTTCAGAAGAAAACTGTGCCTGGAAGGTTGAAGAGTTTGTTCCCAGTCACATAACCAGGGATCCTTAGGACAGCCAGACCAGGAAACCATTTCCAAACTGCCAATCCATGGCAGAGTATCAAGACCTCAGGAATCATTGAGACACCATGGAAGCATCGGGAAAGGGCTCCTTAGCTTTTGAAGCTTCTTACTGTTCTTGAGTGTGCACGGAGCCCATGACTGCGGGGTTTTGTAGACACCTCAGGGATGACGTGACTGGTACCCCTGACAAAGTCAAGGCTGCTGGACAAATGAGTCTGAGGATTTCAGGGGCAGCTGGGTGCAGGAGTTGGTGGGCTGCGGGAGTGCCCCCTTGCGGGTAGGCTTCCTTCCTCCTGGTGATGGGGGGTTCCTCAGTGCAAAGGTGAAGGGGTGGAGGGGCTGGAGCAGCAGGAATCTCTCTTGTTGATAGGTATGAGGCCTTGAAGTCCTTTTCTTTGTCCCAGGATTCATAGAAGCTTCGGGGCTGAGCTTTGAGTTTTCAGGCATGGGGTGCAGAGACGTTTAGGCAGACTCTTACCATCCTTTCTCTTCATTAGGGCTTCCTAGGAATCAATAATGCCCATGAAGGAAGGGATTGTAGAAATAGCTTAACACTTTCATTTACTAACGTGGAAATTGAAGCCCAGGGAAGGGAAGGGACTGGCTGTGGAAGAGAGAGCCATCAGCAGAAAGAGACCCTGAAATCTTCCTGTGTGATTCCCAGGAAGTCCAGCCTCAGCTGATTCATAGAACAAATGCATGCAAACCTTGCTATCTATAAACTACACATGCACTTACATAAAACACATAAAAATATATGACCTTGGTTTTGGAACAATACCCCACAGATAAAAGTAGCTTTAAATCCTCCATAAAATGATAAAGTCTAGTCCTAAACTCCTAGCAGCTCCTAAACTCACCTAGTAGGTGATCACAGGCAGCAGGGGCCGCTCAAACTTTCCTAGCTTGGTATCTCCACCTGTAGAGAGGAGGCAGAAAAGCATCGGGGGTGAAGTCGTGGGCTCTAGAGTCACAAAGACGTGGGTTCCAGGCCAGGCTTGGCCCTTGCTAACTGTTGACCTTGAGCAAATTACCCAACCTGTTCCTTATTTGTTCCTGCCTCATAGGTAGTTGTACAGATGAAATGATATCAGTTCTCAGAACAGTGCTAGGGACAGAGTACACTTTATGCTCAATACATGTTCACTTTTAGAGACATCTTGGGATTCTCAGTCTAAGTGACATTCAAAATGACCTCACTGGGAGGCAGGACCAAGGTGGAACCTCCTCTTCGATGGGATGTGGGCCTATTTTCTTCTACTTCTTTATTTTTGTAGATGCATGCCACCACACTCGCTAATGAATTTTTTTTTTTTTTGTGGAGGTGGGGTCTCACTATGTTGCTCAGGCTGGTCTTAAACTCCTGACCTCAAGCAATCCTCCTGCTTCAGGAGGACCCCCCGACAGTGCTGGGATTATAGGCATGAACCACTGAGCCCAGCACCTCTATTTTAAATCTATTTTTTTTTTTTGAGATGGAGTCTCGCTAGGTTGCCCAGGCTGAAGTGCAGTGGCACGATCTCAGCTCCCTGTATCCCTGTAACCTCTGCCTCTCGGGTTCAAGTGATTCTTCTGCCTTAGCCTCCTGAGTTAGCTGGGACTACAGGCATGTGCCACCATGCCCGGCTAATTTTTTGTATTTTTAGTAGAGACAGGGTTTCACCATGTTAGCCAGGATGGTCTTGAACTCCTGACCTTGCAATCCGCCTGCCTTGGCCTCCCAAAGTCCTGGGATTACAGGCGTAAGCCACTGCACCTGGCTATTTTAAATCTAAAGACAAATCACCCATGAGGTACAGTGGGGGAACAGAGGTCTGGGCTCAGTTAATTCAGAAGAAGATTTATCCCAGGATCAGGAAATGAGAGTTTCAGATGTTGCCAGTAGCTTAAGTGGCTTTTAGGGCCTTTTTTTTTTTTTTTTTGTCTGGTCAGGGCTCATCCTGGGATGAGCTTTAAGGCCTGTTAGGGGCTGAATTCTGTCCCCCTCAAAATGTATATGTTGAAGTCCTAACCCCAGTACCTTAGACTGTGACTGTATTTGGAGATAGCGTCTCTAAAGAGGTAATTAGGTTAAAATGAGGTCACTAGTGTGGGCCCTAGTCCAATAGGAATGGTGTCCTTGTTGGGTAAGGGGCAACGTGGACACAGACAAGTGTAGAGGGGAGCCCCTGTGAAGAAGCGGGGAGAAGACAGCCACCTGCAAGCCACAGAGGGGGCGTGTGAAAGAACCAATCCTGCCGACACCTTGGTCTTGGCCTTCCAGCCTCCAGAACCCTGAGGTGATCAATTTCTGGCCAGGCAGCCCTAGCCACCTTTCTACAGCACTCATACTCCTGGTTCGGCAGAGGGGAAAGGACTGCAGGCCAGCGCTTCTTAAACCTTTGTGTCTGTGAAACTCACTTCCTGGGGAGCTGGATCAAGATGCAGATTCTATGACCATCTCATTTCCCCTTTCCCATCCCTTATCTAATTTGCTCCTCTGTGGAACTGTGTGAAGTAGACAGGGCAAGAATTTTCACCCCCATTTTCCAGATTGAGAAACTGAGTCTCAGAAGGAGGAATCACTGCAAGTGAGTGGTAGTCGAGCTTCCAACTCAGGTCAAGTGAAGTGTCCTCATGTCCCATGCCCCCCGTAATTTCCCGATCCCTAGCAGGGGCACCTGGGGAGACTCCCTGGTGATGCTGTGTCAGGGCTCCCTTTTTTATTTTGAGATGGAGTTTCACTCTTGTCACCCAGGCTGGAGTGCAGTGGAGTGATCTCAGCTCACGGCAACTTCCACCTCCCAAGTTCAAGTGATTCTCCTGCCTCAGCCTCCTGAGTAGCTGTGATTATAGGCGCCCGCCACCATGCCCAGCTAATTATTGTATTTTTAGTAGAGACGGGGTTTCACCATGCTGGCCAGGGTGGTCTTGAACTCCTGACCTCAGGTGATCCACCTGCCTCGACTTCCCAAAGTGCTAGGATTACAGGCATGAGCCACCATGCCCGGCAGGGCTCCCTTTTTGACAGACACTGTCTTAGACCTCAGGCTCCCTCAGGCCTTTGCTCTTGGGGGTTGGAGCTGAGGGGAGGATGGAAGGTGTCCCTCCCCATCACAGCGCGGCTAGCTGGTGAGAGAGGCTGGGAGCTCCCGATCTGTCTGGACACGCAGCCACTCCTGGCAGTCCCCACCCCTCCTTTCACCCAGCCCCTCTGCCTTCAAGCGAGTGAATGAAGTCAGGCAGGCCCCGGGCCATCCTGCGTGAGGGAGGGAGTGGGCACAACTTGGCACTCCAAGGGTTCGCCATTGGGATGGGCGTGGAGACGGTGTGAACTCCTTGGTGTCTTGCTCTTGTCATCTTCCAGCGTGACATATGCACAAAGGTACCTTTTATAGGTGGGAAATTATAGGTGCTGCCACTTCAAAGGCCTTGGCAACCAGAGCTCCTCTTTGATAGATGACAGTATTATTAATGGTGATTTATTGCTGGGGCCATTTTGACAACAGAAATAACCAGTTTCCCCACCTTAGCGGCTCTCTTCTCCCACACTTTCCTGGGGATTTTTTTTCTTTTGGCTGGCCCTGTGTATTTTTCTGGCTGTGGGGGTTACCTCCCTGCATGAGGAGGCATGGGAGGTAACCCATGGAGCATCTGCTTAAGGCACACAGTGAGGCATCCGGCTTATTAACTTGTCATCATGTGTCATAAAGTTTAGTGAAATACTGGCAGATTGTAATCCTAAACAGGGCAATTACCCTCTTATTAAAGCAGCACTCTCTCTGTCTGTCTGTCTCTCTCTCTCTTTTATTTTTCTCTCTCTTTCCCCGCCTCCACCCTCTTTCCTGGGATTGTTCTTACCTCTGCCCTACTTGCACAATTAGTCATGAGCGGAGGTCACCTGCTTCATAATGATCCCAGAGTAGGCCTGGCTTTGGTGGGGCAGAGCTGAAGGGGAAGGGGCAAAGGAGAGTTAACCACCACGAGGCTTGCTGCAGCAAGCTGGCCTCATGGGGCACAGGGACAAGGCGCTGTCCCAGGCGGGAGGCTGCAGTAGGAAGGTGGTGGTCTGAGGTTTCTGGCTCCAGGCAGCGAGAAGGGAGGGGGAGAGGAGAGAGCTGACAGGAGCGACTGAGCCTCCGTGGACTTCTCCGTTCACCCAGATTTTCTGGCAGGGCTGCCTCCCTCTGCCTTTTTCTCCCTCACTTTTGTATCTCGAAACAGAGGTGGAAAATGAGAAAGGAAGTGGGAGTGGGTGGTGGGCACGTGGGACATGAGGACTCCTCACTTGATCTGAATTGGAGGCTTGGCTGCCACTCACTTGCTATGATTCCTCTGTCTGAGACTCAGTTTCTCAATCTGTGAAATGGGGGTGAAACATCTTGCCCTGTCTGCTTCCCACCGTTTTAGAGAAGATCAACTTAGAAAAGGGATAGGAAAGGGGATGGCTCATAGTAACTCACTCCACCAGTCTGAGGGATGATTGTAATTGCATATGCGTGACCACAGGGTCTTATGTCATGTCTAACGGAGCTCCACCCCCGTGATTCCAAAGGATCGTTCAGTATATTGAGCTTCAGTCTTCTGTTCCTCTCTTTCAGGGTTTTGATGACCTTGGTTCCTAAATCTGCTTGGGAGGCATTGTTTGGTCTGAACAACAGGAGCTTTCGGCATATGTATGATAATGTTACCTGCACAGTGTGAGGTTAAGAAGACAAATGGAGGTAGGCTAGAGGCTACAGCTGAATCACAATGTGCCAGATCTGAAAAGACCTTAGAGATTACCTGGTTGAATTGTACCCTGCTATAGACTTGTAAATTGAGGCTCAAAAAGGTAGAATAACATTCCTAAAAATCATCAGATAAATGATAGGCAGAGTGGGGACTAGATCTCCCAGCCCCAGACTCAGCCCAGTGCTCTGTCCACGAAAGCATGTTGACTGCATCAACTCTGGGTGTGCCTTCTCCTCCTCCTTTATCATCAATCAGCGCTCAGGAAAGCACCTGCTAGCAGTCATTTACACCTTAGCATGAATTTAAGTCAACATTTAGTTCTCCCAGGTGCATTTGCTTTTTTATTTTTATTTTTATTTTTGAGACGGAGTTTTGCTCTTGTCGCCCAGGCTGGAGTGTAATGGCATGATCTTGGCTCATTGCAACCTCCACCCCCTGGGTTCAAGCAATTCTCCTGCCTCAGCCTCCTGAGTAGCTGGGATTACAGGCACCTGCCACCATGCCTGGCTAATTTTTGTGTTTTTAGTAGAGATGGGGTTTTGCTGTGTTGGCCAGGTTAGTCTCAAACTCCTGACCTCATGTGATCTGCCCGCCTTGGCCTCCCAAAGTGCTGGGATTACAGCTGTGAGCCACTGTGCCCAGACGCATTTGCTTTTGAGGTCTCATCTCGTCGTATAGATTGTTCCTTGTCAATGGCATTTCCAGCACTGGTAAGAAGAGAGGCAAGGCAGGGCTCGTGATTCTCACCCCCAAGACCCTGCCGCTTGCCTACTCGCTTGGGCAATAGGGCGGGCACTGCTTCCTGAGTTAAACTGCACTGGACCCAGATATGTGTGTCCATATTTCAGAGCAAGTTTGTCAGAAACTGTCGGGGAGTAAGGCTGGGTAGATGGATGGAGTCAGACTCGTTTAAAAATGGAGTACCAGCAGATAGGTTTAACAATGGAATGCGGCCGGCCAGAGTGAAGGTGGTTCCTAAACCAAACACCTGTCCCTTCTGTTTGTTTTCTGGTTTCCTTCCCCATTGTTGGAGAATGCTAGAAGGCAGACTAGTATTAAGAACTCTAAGTTCCTGGCCTGGCATGGTGGCTGACACCTGTAATCCCAGCAACTTGGGAGGTCGAGGCAGGAGGGGATCACTTGAGCCCAGGAATTTGAGACCAACCTGGGCAACGTGTTGAAACCCCATCGCTACAAAAAATACAAAAATTAGTCAGGCATGGTGGTGCATGCCTGTAGTCTCAGCTACTTGGGAGGCTGAGGTGGGAGGATTGCTTAAGCCCAGGAGGTTGAGGCTGCAGTGAGCCATGATCACACCACTGCACTCCAGCCTGGGTGACAGCGAGAGACCTTGTCTCAAAAAACAAAACAAAGCAAAAAACCAAAAAACCAAAAAACAAAAAACCAAACCAAACCAAAACAAAACTTCTTAAGTTAGAAAGTGCCTGGTGCAGGGAGTGTTTCTGAGGGCTTGTGTTTACCAGGGCACTGTGCTGTGTGCGGGGTAGTGATGGGGACAGACACCATTCCAGCATCTTGGAGCCCAAGTCTAGAGTCAGGGCCACAGAGGAGGGAGAGGAAGAGACTCCCACTGCAAATGGGTTGGATTTCCCTGCTTTTGCCCATGGAGTGAACAGCAGTGCTGTTTCTGTAGGTCTCTTTGAGGCTTAAGCATGAAATGCAATGAGACTGAACAGTCTTAAAATGTATTGATGGAACTTCTATCCATTTAAATGCAAAGGGGAAGAAAGAATTCAGAAATGATCTGAGGTTTCCAGCTTGGGGAGAGAGAAGGTGAGAGGAAGTGGGGGCCTAAGGGGAATGGAATGAACAGCCCTGATTTCAGGTTTGTAGATTGCAATGGGGCAAGGCAGCTACATGCAAATGTCCTTCCTGGAGACTGGAAACAAGGTCAAAGCAGAGATTGACAAGTAGGAGCACAGCCTAGAGGAGAGAGGTGATGCCTGAAGCGATGAGAAGGGGTTGTTATCTCTGCAGGAAGAAGAATTGCAACACTTCTCCCAGCTGAGCAAACAGTCTGGGCTGGGATGTGAGTGGTGTCACACTCTGCACTCACTTCCTCCTTCAGTGGTCATTTGAGAGTTCACTGGGGCTGACCTACCCCATTGGTCCTGGAGGACAGAAAGGAATGGAGAATAAAGAAGGTCCAAGGTGCAGCTTTTCCTCCTCTTCCAAAGCCACGAAGGGACCTATGGATTTGAAAGCTGTGTGTGGTCACTGTGGATAGAGTGACTCCTACCCCACTGGGGGGCTCTGTCATCCAAAGTACAAATCAAGCCTTCTCTTTCTCCTCTGAAGTCAAAGGGAGAAGACTGGGGTTGTCCATCTTCATAGGCAGCCTCAGATGATCCAGCCTAATATACGTCAGTAACTAACTGTGTGATCTTGAACAAGTCACTTTATCTCATTGTGACTCAAGCGAACATAGGGGTATAGAGCATTTGCCCTGCTGACCTCACTGGACCATTGTGAAATAATAGCTAATGAGATGGTGCATAGCAGGTGTTTTGTAAACTTAACAGTGATAGGCAAAGCTTAGTTCCCGTGAGAATGACTCTCTGACTATTATCCGTGGCATTAGAATACTGACCTCCCTTCTCTGAGAAAGCTCCAGCGGCAAAATGCTTCTGATCTCAAACTTTAGGACCAGTTTTCTGGTTTACAGGGCAGGGCAAGCCCCTTCTCTTAAGGATCAAGGGGATGAAGGAGAATTCCCTGCTTTTGGTGGGGGGTTCCTTCTGAAAGCCATGCCCTACTCCCATCTGAGGAGGTCACCCAGTCCTAGTTTTGTCTAGAAGCACCCTGCCCAGCCCCAGGGGCCAGCCTTATCCCAGCCAGGCCTCAGAGATGTCAGACCTGAAAGGCAGCTGCTGCCTCTCCTGACAGGTGTCTCTGCTAGAGCTGGGAGATGAGGAGATAGGTGAGCCGAGCACCTTTCCTCCTTGAATTGATAACTGCTTTGCAATGCAACTCTGTAATTGCTAAATAAAACGTCCTGCCCCACCGTGATGGATTTATGGCTGAAACATCTTAACTGAACTGAGAATATTTTATGAGTGTGCATGGGTGTGTGTGGAATAGGAGGAGGGAAAAGACAGTTCTGCAAACATTTCCAGAGGTGCTCCATAATCTGCCCTACCTTAAGTATTATCTAGAAGCTCTTTCTAGATGTGCTAGGCTTAAGCATCTATAAGTCTTCTCCAGATCCTAGCACAGTGTAGATGCCTCATGAAACATTTGCCGATGATGATAATGATGATGACGACGACAAAGGCTGTGGTCTGGAAGGGGACTCTGTTTTTGATAAGTTTAATTCAGTCCAGCAAATATTGAACAAATGCTTATTTTTGCTCAGGGCTAGGAAAGCTACTATTATTATTTTTGGGGTGGGGTGGAGAAAGGGGAGGGATGGAGAATCTAAAAATAAATGAGACAAACTCTTTTCTCTACATCCTTGGTCTATATTGAGGGGCCAGAACATGCACATTCGGAGTGGAGTGGATGTGGGGCAGGAGGGGTTGCAGTGGCAACAACTAATGGCCCAGAGTGTAGCTTCAGGAGCTGGACACACCTGGTGGGATCTTCGGGTAGTTTCTTGTCTTTTGAGCTCCTCGGTTTTCTCCCCTCTAACATGGGGACAACACTATTCCCTAGCTCCAAGGTTGGTGTGAACATCATAGGATTTGTGTAGGGGCTACTTGGTACCATGTGGGGTCAGCAGCTCAGTAGCAGGATGAAGACGAAGGACCAGACCCACTGATGAGGTTGGGCTGGAGATGACCAGGAGCCAGGAACCGTCACAAACTCACGACTCTGTGTGCACTGGTTATCCCATTCTTTTGTAATCTTGTAAAATTAATTTAATGGGTAATACATCCAAGTGGTTTAAAAAGCAAAAGGTATAAAGAAATATGCAGTGAAGATGAAAATTGCTCTCATTTCTGACCCCTCCCTATTGTGTTTCTCCTTCTCGGAGGCAGCCACTGTCATTAGTTTCTGGGGCATTTTCCCCAAGGGTGTCATACACCCAGCATCTAATATGCTCCCTCTTCTTCCTCTTTCTTGTTTTAACTCAAAAGGAGGACCTGGGAGTTGATGATAGCTGTAGAGTGGAAGGCAGCAGCTGGAGGGAGGAAGCTGGATTTATCTGAGCACCTACTACGTGCCAGGCCCAGATGAAATCTTATCAGTTCCAGTGAAATTCGGAGAAGGAGTCACTGTCTTAGAATTTGAAAACATCAGTGCTGGAGGGGAAGGTGGAAGCCATCTGGCTAATCTTCATTTACTGATATGGAAGTGACTTGTCCAAAGTCCCAGAGCTTCCTGATTTTTGCTTCTTCTTGCTTAGGAAAGCAATTATCCTATAATAATCCTTCTTTACAGGTAAAAATATTTTATGGTGCACCTGCCTCCCTTGCCAGTGGAATGACAGTCTCCATAGACTGGCCATCTGGGCCCTGGGCCAGTCTCCTTTTCACACTAGCCTATGGGCGACCTGCCCTTGTCGGCACCCATCATTCCAGCTTCCTCCTGTTATAACCCCTGCCCCAAATCCCAGGACTTGTCACTGCCAGCTTTTTCCCCTGTTGTTCCTTGTCTTCCCACCCTTCTCAGGTTGACTTGTGTCTCCCCCACAAATTCAAATAGTGAAGTCCTAAACTTGCCAGTACTTCAAAATATAATTATCTTTGTAGATAGGGTCTTTAATGGGGTCATTAAATTAAAGTGAGGTCACTAGGGTGGGGCCTAATCCAATATGACTAGTGTCCTTATAAGAAGAGTAAATTAGGATACAGACAGGCATAGAGGGATGACCATGTGAAGACACAGGGAGGAGATGGCCACCTACCACCAAGCCATGGTCACCTACCATCCAAGCCATGGTCACCTACCATCTAAGCCATGATCACCTACCACCAAGCCACGGTCACCTACCATCAAGCCACGGTCACCTAGCATCCAAGCCATGGCCACCTATCTGCCAAGCCATGGCCGCCTATCAACCAAGCCAAGGCCACCTACCCATCAAGTCATGGTCACCTACCATCCAAGGAGCGAGGCCTGGAACAGATCCTTCCCCAGAGCCCTTAGTAGGAGCCAACCCTGTTGACACCTTGATCTCAGACTTCAAGCTTCCAGAACGGTGGGACAATCCATCACTGTTAGTTAATCTACCCAGCACGTGGTCTCTTGTCATAGTTGCATTAGCCAATGAACATACCCAGATCCTTCTGCAGTCACCTGGCTCAGGAGTGGTTCCAGTCAGGAAGTTCTGAGGCCAGGCAGGGTTGGGACCTGGAAGGACCTGAGGGAGATAGTTGGGAAACAAGACGGCTGGTGTGGCTTCTCAACATGCCCACCATAAATCCTGGGCCATCCCAGGTGCCTATGGGATCTGCTGTGTGTGCGGTAAACTGAATGCTGGGAAGCCAGGCTCTGTGGATCCCTGGTTCTGACTGTCGTGGGATCTTGGGCAAATCCCCTCACCTCTCTGGGTCTCAGTTTCCTGATTTGTGGGATGGAGAAAAGGATAACTGTCCCACTTACCTTGAGGATGTGGAGTGGATTAAATGATTAAAATGCATAAGTGCAATTGCAGAAATATAGAACCAGTTTATCAATCAATGACAATATAAATAAACTGTTGTATATATATAATGTATATAATGGAATACTACTCAGCCATAAAAAGGAATGAATTCATGGCATTCACAGCAACCTCGATGAGACTGGAGACTATTCTTTTTTTTTTTTGGTTTTGTTTTTGAGATGGAGTCTTCCTCTGTCAACCAGGCTGGAGTGCAGTGGCACGATCTTGGCTCACTCCAACCTCCACCTCCCAGGTTCAAGTGATTTAAGATTAGAGACTACGGCCAGGCACGGTGGCTCAAGCCTGTAATCCCAGCACTTTGGGAGGCCGAGACGGGTGGATCATGAGGTCAGGAGATCGAGACCATCCTGGCTAACACGGTGAAACCCCATCTCTACTAAAAAGTACAAAAAACTAGCTGGGCGAGGTGGTGGGCGCCTGTAGTCCCAGCTACTCAGGAGGCTGAGGTAGGAGAATGGCGTAAACCTGGGAGGCGGAGCTTGCAGTGAACTGAGATCCGGCCACTGCACTCCAGCCTGGGTGACAGAGCAAGACGCCGTCTCAAAAAAAAAAAAAAAAGATTGGAGACTACTAATCTAAGTGAAGTAACTCAGGAATGTAAAAGCAAACATCATATGTTCTCACTCATAAGTGGGAGCTAAGCTGTGAGGATGTAAAGGCATAAGAATGATACAATGGACTTTGGGGACTCAGGGGCAAAGGGTGGGAAAGGGGTGAGGGATAAAAGGCTACAAATTGGGTTCAGTGTACACTGCTTGGGTCGTGGGTGCACCAAAATCTCACAAATCACCACTAAAGAATTTACTAATGCAACCAAATACCACCTGCTCCCCCAAAACCTATGGAAATTAAACAAAATAAAAAAATAAAGTGTGCAAGTGCTGGCGAGGCCCCGAAGGAGCCCCACATTGGTGACGGTGATGCAGGTGACAGCACTTTCTCTCCCCAGTGGGGCTGGTGGTGCCCATTCCTGGCAGCCCTACTCTGAGTCTGAGGAGGAACCAAGGCTTTCCTGGAAATGTAGAGGCTGCCATCAGCCTGTGGGCTTAGGGCTACAAGCAGGGAGAGCCTATCATTTGTCATTTCTCTTCGGTAAGCAGAAAGCACTAAGCCCTGCAGCCTCCGGTGAACATCAGAACATTTGGACATCTGAGTCCATTGTCCCCAGGTCTCATTTTTTTCCTACATTAAAAATGCAATAATGTGTTTTGTGGAAAATTTAGGAAGTACAGATAAACAAGAGAATAAAACATGAATTCTACCACTGTCAAAGCTGAAGTTCTATCCTTCCAGTCTCTTCTTTAAATGTGTGTATTTTCAGAAAAATGAAACCCTGTTGCACATAATACTTTATAAGTTTTTTTTTTTTTGACAGGGTCTCATTCTGTTTTGCAGGCTAGAATACAGTGGTATGATCATGGCTCACTGCAGCTTCAAACTCCTGGCCTCAAGCGATCCCACCTCAGCCTCCCAAACTGCTGGGATACCAGGTATGAGCCACTGCACCCAGCCTATAACCTATTTTTTTTTTTTTTTTTGGAGACAGAGTCTCACTCTGTCTCACACAGGCTGGAGTGCAGTGGCACGATCTCGGCTCACTACAGCCTCCAATTCCCAGGTTGAAGTGATTCTCCTGTCTCAGCCTCCCGAGTAGCTGGGACTACAGGCATAAGCCACCACACCCGGCTAATTTTGTATTTTTAGTAGAGATGGGGTTTTACCATGTTGGCCAGGCTGGTCTTGAACTCCTGACCTCAAGTGATCTGCTTGCCTCGGCCTCTGAAAGTGCTGGGATTACGAGCATGAGCCACCGCGCCTGGCCACTATAACCTATTTTTAAGTCAGTGATGTATCACAAATATTTTCCCATGTTGACCTTTATCCCCACCACCACTTTTTAGTTAGGAATAACCAAAAAGTTCAGATGAACAGTTCTAGAGACCACTAAAGTGGGGAATAGAAGGGTCCTGAACACAGCTTCTCCTCTCAGCCCAGCATTAGTTCTCAGGTGTGTGTCTCACCAGGGGCAGGTGAGGTTCCGGGAGAACCCTGAACTTAGGGTCAGATAGGCCAGGAGTCCAGCTTCAGCTCTGCTTACAAAGTGTAAGTGGGAAGGGAAAGGGCGGGGGCAAACTGCTTTCCTTTCCCAGCCCCCACCAAGGATTAATGGCATATTGTAAGTAAAAGAGTTTTTTAGCCCTGGCACAGTGGCTCGCGTCTGTAATTACAATGCTTTGGGAGGCCAAGGCAGGAGGATTACTTGAAACCAGGGCTTTGAGACTAGCCTGGGTAATGTAGTAAGACCTCACCTCTATTTAAAAAAAGAAAAAATTAGCTGGGGTGTGGTGGTGCACACCTCTAAGTCTCAGCTACTTGGGAGGCTGAGGTGGGAGGATCGCTTGATCCCAGGAGTTTGAGGCTGCAGTGAGCTATGATTGTGCCACTGCAATTCAGCCTGGGTGACAAAGAGAGACCCCGTTTCTAAAAATAAATAAATAATAAAAAGAACTTTGTAAACTGGCAGCCACAATTAATACAAGCTCACGGATGAATAAAGGACATTTTGTTGGTTTTGCAAGGAAAAAAAATCCTGTGTCTGGAGGGTCATGAGGCACCATGAATGAATGAGAGTCGGGCCTGTAGGGAGGAGGAGAATTTGAAAGAAAGAAACATCGTATTTGAGTTTGAGAAAGAATTTGGATTTTGAGAACTGACTCCTTGGTAGATTAAGGAGTGAGTAAGCTCAGTTTGGAAGAAGGGAAGAAAAAGGTCGATTTTAAGGAAGCCAGTAATTAACAGTAATAGTGATGAGGAGGATGAGCTCTAACTCACAGGATTTATTTATCATTACTAGACACTGCTCTAAGCACTTCAAAAATATGAACTTGCTAGTCCTCAAAACAATCCTACAAAGCAAATACAATTACTAATATTATTTCCATTTTTTATTTTTTAAAATTAATTAATTTTTCTAGAGATAGGGTCTTGTATCACTGCCTGGACTGGAGTGTAGTGGTATGATCATAGCTCACTGCAGCCTCCAAGTCCTGAGCTCAGGCGATCCTCCTGCCCCAGCCTCCCAAGTAGCTGGGACCACAGGGTTGTGCCACCACACCTGGTGAATATTTTATTTTTTGTAGAGACCAGGTCTTGTTATGTTGCCCAGGCTGGTCTTGAACTCCTGACATCAATTGATCCTCCTACCCTGGCCTCCTAAAATGTTGGGATATTATGAGTGTGAGTCACTGTGCCTGGTTTATCTTTTTTTTTTTTTTTTTTTTTTTCAGATGAGAACATCGAGGCACAGAAAGATGAAGGAATTTGTTAATGGAGCAGCCAGGGTCTGAGCCTAGGGCTGTCCCTGCATTCCCCTGGACTGCACACACACCTGGACCAGGGAGGCAGGGCTGGAGAGTGAGAACGCCCTGGACAGATTGAATTTGAAGATGTGAATGTTGCATCTATTTGTTGTTGCCTATATGGAGGCAATGGGTGGGGAGTAGTTTCTCTGCTTCCCTGGAACTCAGGGAGACCCTTCAGAAGGCATTTGGATTTGTAACAACTTGGGAAGTGCAGGGGTGAGGAGTTGGGAGGAGATGATGGTAAGCTGTCCACTCTTTTTCCAGAGCTCCAGGGTGGTGACTTGTGAGAGGGATCTGTCTACTTCCCTCGAGGCCGATGACCTGTGCCATTCTTGCCCGTCCCCTCGCCAAGAGGAACTGAGACTGGTGAAAACTGCCCCCGTGGCTTGAGATGGATCCTGGGACCCAAAGTGGGGCCCTACAGTAGGTGTGGGCTGTGGTCAGTGTCTCTCAGTTCACACAAGAATCACAGCTTCCCCTTCCCCTCCTTCCTCTTCAGTCTTCCCTCTTCCCTCCCATCCACTCTTTCTCCCCAGTGTGACCTGGTGGAGGTGGCGATAGAAGGGGTGGGCAGAGGTAGAAGGAGTGAGTCTGATGCTACCTTCTGGGAGTGGGTGGTGAGGGACCCCCGTGAGTTACCCTTAGGTCCTAGAGAAGTTTGGGGGAAATTTTGTGTTCCTTTTGTCCATGTGGGGAGGAAATAGGAGAACCAGTATCATGGGGCCTGCCCTGCCTGCTGCTGTCAAAACCTGCTAACAAGTAGACGACCTGCTCCTCGCTGCTGTGGTCAGGGTCCTGAGCCCCTCCCTGGACCCTGAGAACCCACAGAGAAACCTAAATCAGATGCTGGTCTCCTCTAGTCCACTCTGCCTGGCTTGGGGCTGGCTGGCTGTGGATAACTGGGAAAGCAGCCACAAAACAGAAGGTTCTGGAAGCTTCCTGATGGGCTGGCTGGAGGGAGGCCTGCATGTGGCAAAGGTAGCAGAGGGGTCGAGTGGTTGGCAGGGTGCATTACTGATTTAATCAACAATGTGCTGGGTGTCGAGGACTGAGGTCACCACAGCACACTCTAGTCCCCGCACCGCACTAGCTCAAGGTGCCATACAGCAGGTGAATGGACAAATGGTCGTCCTATCAGCTAAGTACCCAGCCAGAGGTCCCGAGAGGGCGCTGGAGGCACGGGAGGAAGTTGAAAGGGCTCCGCACAGAGGGATCCTTACTGACAGGCAATTCCTATGCAGAGAACTCTGTCTCTTCCCCACAGCTGGTCCTTTTTCTTGGGTGTGGGTGTACACACACACACACACACACAAACTCACATACTTTGTGGTTTGACATATATCTTTTTAAAAAAATTAGTGAGTGATATGTGGAATGTAAAAAAGTTGAACTCATGCAGTAGGGAGTAGAATGGTGTTTACCAGAGGCCTGGGAGTGTGGGTATGAGGGGGAGGTGGTTGGGGAAAGGGGATGTTGGCAAATGCGGGCAGAGTTTCAGTGACATAGGAAGAACATGTCCTGGTGATCTGTTGCACAGTAAAATGACTGTAGCTAATAATAATGTATTGTACATTTCAAAATAGCTAAAAGAATTGTACATGTTCTAACCACAGAGAAATTATAAATATTTGAGGTGATGGATATGCTAAGTACCCTAATTTGATCATTCCACAATGGATACATGTATTGAAACATCACATTGTACCTCATAAATATATACAGTAAAATTATTTGCCAATTAAAAATAAAACTTTTAAAAAAGAAAAATATTAGTTGGGAAAATTTTAAACATACACAAAACTAGAGGGAAGAGCTTAGTGACTCTCCATGTGCCGTACCCGTCTCCCAGCGTCTACAGCGATCAGCGTTTTGCCGATGTTGTTTGATCCATCTCCACAGTGTGTTCTAACAACCAGCCACAATTCCCTGCGTTTCATCAGTGCTTTCAGAACGCATCTCTCTCTCCATCCTTACAGCAATGCTGGTGGGTCAAGCAGAGTAGTTTTATTGTCGTCATTTTATGAAGAGAAGACCAAGTCTCTGAGGTTCAGGAACTCTTTCAAGGTCACACAGCATCTAGGGTCTCTGATGCCTAATCTGACCCTGTCATTGGCTCATTTCTTTCTCTCTCTCTCTTTTTGTTTTGAGATGGAGTCTTGCTCTGTCACCCAGGCTAGAGTGCAGTGTGGCGATCTCGGCTCACTGCAACCGCCACCTCCCGGGTTCAAGCAATTCTCCTGCCTCGGCCTCCCGAGCAGCTGGGATTATAGGCGCCCATCACCACACCCAGCTAATTTTAGTAGTTTTAGTAGAGAGGGGGTCTCGTCATGTTGGCCAGGTTGATCTTGAACTCCTGACCTCAGGTGATCCGCCCGACTCAGCTTCTCAAATTTTGGGATTACAAGTGTGAGCCACTGCTCCCGGCATCTCTGGCTCATTTCAACTGCATTTTTGGACGCAGGCAGGGTGTGTGTGGGTGTGTGTAGCGGGAGCACCTCAGCTGGGGATCCCTGGAACTCTCAGCCTTCCGTTTGTCCCTTTGCTAGTTGCCTTGCTGGTTGGAGGGGCCGGGGGCAGAAGCAGGCAAATGAAGCTCTCCTAAGTTTTTCATTGATGGCTTCCTTGAATCGTGGCTGCAGGATGTTTATAAAACTCTGAATCAATTTGAGGTGCAGAGATTTTCAATCAGGGAAGCAGATTGCGCTGATAGGGTCAAAAGGCCTGTCGCCAGCGAGGATCACAGCATCTGACATATTAATTTGAGCTGTCAGAATCAATATGTGTGACGGAGACATGGAGGCACAGGCCCTGTTTCTGAAAAGGAGTGGGAAGAGAAAAAAAAAGGGGGGTAGGGAATCCCACCCTAGAGGGACTTTTCGCAGATCCTGTAGAAGCAATCCCGCCAGCGTGGGGCCAGTGTGCCTGCCGTTCCTGGGGGGGCGGGAGCGGGTGAGAGGACTGGAGCCTTCTCTGCGGGGATGCTGGTCACAGCGCAGCATCACTGCAGAAACAGTGGCCCTGTCGCCTCCCCCCATCCCCACCACAAGTAAACTTTACCTGGCTTTTCACAAACACCTACTTTCTGTCTCTTTCCTTGCCCCGCACCATTTGAGTTCCAAAGCCCTGTGTCCGGCAAAGAAGGCAGATCTGAGCCCTGGCAGGAAATGCGTTGGTTACTGAAAACCCTTTGATATTTTGCATATGAAACGTCGGTGCTGGGGTCAGGCTTCTGGGAGGAAGTCACCGTGGAGTCCTCCTCATCCAGGGGAGCACAGGACATGTGGGGTCTGTGTGGGTGCTGGGGGCACAGAAGGATTATGGTGCTCCCAGGAGCTGCCCATCTTGTGGGTTCAACATGGAAAAGATTGTGATCCTGGGAAGGCCCAGTGTTACCCATGCTTCTAATGCCAAAACGTCATGATGCACGTCGCATTGTGGCCAAGACACAGCAGAGGCTTCTGGGATGTTGGTTGCATTCCTGGGAGCCCCTGGGTGCCCCTGGGTCCTGACTGTGTTGGTGATTTCTCACGTAAAGAATTTTTTTTCCACGCAATGGGAAAAAATTATACTTACGAAATTAGGCACAGTGCTAGCATTTATGGAGATAGAACCATTTCAAAAGGTGAGCCATGTCTCTACTAAAACTACTAAAATTAGCTGGGTGTGGTGACGGGCGCCTGTAATCCCAGCTGCTTGGGAGGCTGAAGCAGGAGAATTGCCTGAACCCGGGAGGTGGAGGTTGCAGTGAGCCGAGATCACCACACTGCACTCCAGCCTGGGTGACAGAGCAAGACTCCATCTCAAAACGAAAAGAGAGAGAGAGAAAGAAATGAGCCAATGACAGGGTCAGATTAGGTATCAGAGACCCTATGTGCTGTGTGCAATTTGCACAATTGAGCAAATGGAGACAGAAATCTGAATACTTTGCAAATTGCCAAGGTACCACAGTGTATTAATCTGTTCTCATGCTGCTAATTAAGACATACCTGAGACTGAGTAACTTATAAATGGAAAGAGGTTTAATGGACTCACAGCTCTACATGACTGGGAGGCCTCACGATCATGGCAGAAGGCGAATTAGGAGCAAAGGGATGTCTTACATGGTGGCAGGCAAGAGAGTGTGTGCAAACAAACTCCTTTTTATAAAACCATCAGATCTCGTGAGACTTGTTCACTATCATGAGAACGGCACAAGACAGACGTTACCCCATGATTCAGTTACCTCCCACCGGGTCCTTTCCAGATACTTGGGAATTATGGGAGCCACAATTCAAAATGAGATTTGGGTGGGGACACAGCCAAACCATATCACGCAGTAAGAGGTGGGAGGGGGTTCAGACTCTTGTTAGGTGAGATTCCTGCCTTGCTTAGTCTCTGTAGTGCCTGGGCCTTACACACAGAGGATGGAGGGTTTTCTGGGCAGTGGCATGGGAGGGCCTCCCTTGAGGGCACAGAACCTAACCTCTTATCTCTGTTTCCAGACTGGCCTCCCTCTTACCATCTGTCCTGCATTACTTTTCCAGGGCTTCCTGTGTGATGACCATGTCTTCTTCCTGCCAGACACTCCCTGCCCCATCTTAAAACTGGTTGAGAACCTTGTTTTAATGATTCAAGCTTTTTCCCTGTCCAAACATTTTGTTATGTTCAAGGAATGCAGATTGTTAAAGGAAATAGCTTCTGAAAAAAAATCTCGCCTGAGTTGTGTGGAAGAACTATGGATGCCCTTGCTTTGAGCAGAGACTTGCAATTTTGAAGAGAAAGTAAATAGGGAGGTGTTGGGGGACATGGTCCTCAGCCCCCAGCTTCTCCCTGTCCTGTCCTTGGGTGCGGGATCTTCTTGCTGGCTGGAGGAGGTCTGAGCAGCGATGTGGTAACTGCTGCTTTGTCTCCTCTGGCGCCTTCCTGGTCTGTTATAAAGGACAGCTTTTCAGCCACTTTCTCTCTTTGGGTGGAAAACGATGGGTGAGATTTACAAGAACGCTTGTATTTTTTTTTTTTCCTGATCATTATTCTCCTCCACCTACCATATGCAGGTCAAAAAAAATCACAGAGAGAGGGATGGATGAAGAGAGACACAAAAAGGTGGGAAAGAGAGAAAGGGGTGAGAGAGAGACATTTGCAGGAATACTCATTAGGGTAATAGCTAAAGCATGAGAGACTTCTACTTCCTTTTTTTAAATTTTTTTATTTTTTTATTTTTGAGAGAGAGAGACAGGGTCTTACTACTCTGTCACTTAGGTTGGAGTGCAGTGGTATGATCAATAGCTCACTGCAGTCTCAAACTCCTGGGCCCAAGTGATTCTCCCATCTCAGCTTCTCAACTAGCTGGGACTACAGGTGTGACCTACCACGCCCGGCTATTTACTTTATTTTTTGTAGAAACAGTGTCTTGCTATGTTCCCCAGGCTGGTCTCAAACTCTTGGTCTCAAGTGATCCTCCCACCTCAGCCTGCCAAAGTGTTGGGATTACAGCTGTGAGCCACTGCACCTGGCTAAGAGTCTTCTTCTTGGTGATGAAAATTTTCTGAAATTGCCTGGTTTTTTTTTTTTTTTTGAGACAGAGTTTTGCTCTTGTTGTCCAGGCTGGAGTGCAATCGTGTGATCTTGGCTAACTGCAACATTTACCTCTCAGGTTCAATTGACTCTCCTGCCTCAGCCTCCCGAGTAGCTGGGATTACAGGCACATGCCACCACATCTGGCTAATTTTTATATTTTTAGTAGAGACGTAGGTTTCAACCATGTTGGCCAGACTGATCTGGAACTTCTTACCTCAGGTGATCTGCCTGCCTCAGCCTCCCAAAGTGCTGGGATGACAGGCATGAGCCACCATGCCTGGCTTGAAATTGCCTTTTCTAATGGTTGCACATATTGGTGAATGTATACTTTAAATGGGTGAATTGGTGTCGTATATGACTTATATCTCAATAAAGCTGGTAAAGAAAAAAGGATACATCTGCACCAGGGACTTTGAACTTTGGACTTGAACTTGGAAGTGTGTGAGTGTTCAATCTCCACCAGCTTCCGTCCCTGGAATGGGGTCACCTACAGGATCCAGAAGGCACCAAAGAGGCTTGTAAAGGGTCTCCATCTCTGAACCAAACCCAGCACCTGACAAGTGGAGGGGCCTAAGGTTTAGTTGGCTCTGTGCCGAGATGTCTGTGGGACGTTGCTGCAGGGAGGGATATCAGCAATTGCGATGTCCAAACCCTCATTTCTCAGACGCAAACTGGGGCCCAGAAAGGGGAATGACTGGTCCACAGCCACAGCTAGTTAGAGTCACATCTGGGTCCAGAAAGCCATCTTCTGATGCTCATGTCCTTCCTTTCCTTCAACAAGGAGGACTAAGATACGTTCTGGGGACTTATATGTTAATAGCCAGTCCTTATGGAGTGTGCAATGTGGTGGGGGACAATGAGGGGTGGCCGGCCATCACATCACCGTTTGAGGGGTTTTGATAGAGAGAGAGTGGAGGGGGGTAGACGACCTTGGGCAGACCTTGGGGTTGGGGGTGAGGACACACAGCATGCCAGAGAGGCTGTGTGTGTGTGTGTGTGTGTGTGTGTGTGTGTGTGTGGCAGTGGGCGGGGCAGCAGGTCAAGGATGACTTCCCAGAGGAAAGGACTTTTCATCTGCGATCTGACTGTGGACTACCAAATCAGGTAAAGCTTGAGGCCGGGGGTGGCAGGGAGAGAGTGCCCCTTCTTGGCAGAGGGTCCAGGGGAGGGGAAAGTTGGGAGATGTGCAGCACTCAGAAGATGTTTTGCTTGGCTGAGGAAGACTCCATTTGGGGAGTGAGCCGAAAATGTGGAGCACTGAGAGGGAAGAGGTCTGTTTCAGATACTGCATGACCTTCTACACCTCCGTAAGGTGTTTGGACTTGATCTTGAACTTAATGGAGAGACTTTGATGGGTTTTCTGCATGCTTTTCTAACACCTAGATGCTAAGGGAACTCTCCTCTGGTCCATTGGCCAGGAAGCCCTTGGGTCAGCTTTGTAACAGCTGTTTTTATTGAGCATTTACTGAGTGCCTGGCTCTGGTCTAAAGTGAGTATTTAACATAGAGGAGCTCATTTAATCTCCATCACAATCCTATAAAGCATCCACCATTATTACTCACATTTTACAGATGTTAATAGCTAACACTTTTGTGCTAACTATGCCATGTATTGTTTTAAGGACTTTACAGATATCAACTAACTTATGCCTCATAAAAACCCTGTAGAGCAGGCACTATTATTATCTTCCTGTTATAAACCAGGAGACTGAGGCACAAGGAAGATAAAAAGCTCACCCAAAGTCACAGTGGCCATTCGCAGAACTGGGATTGACACCTGGCAGATCTGACTCCAGAGCTGCTCCCAGCCCCTGCACCGATGGCTGGGGTTGCAGTGCTGCCTGTCACAGGGGCCACCTGCTTCCATCTCAGCCCCATTAAAGAAGGGAGCCAAAAGAAAAATGCAAAATTTAGAGGAAAATGAAATAATTCTCCCTTACTGTTAAGTTTCTTTCTTCCAGATAAAGAAGCAAACAGCCCTCCCAAACCCAAGGTTGTAACCTCCTTGTCCAGGATAGAGGGGAAAAGGCAATGGGCAAGAAGCTAGAACAACACGCAGAGGTGATGTTCAGTCCCAGGGTGGGAGTTGGGGTGTGGGTGGCAGGTGGGCTATGAAAAGCAGGTTGCACTTCCGGTGGGAGAGCGTGGTTGGCAGAGTTCTTAAGCAGCCCCCGTGACATTCACCTCCTGGCGTAGTACTCTTGTGATCATGCTTTGGTGCACGGCAAGAGAGTTTGCAGATGTAATTAGGGTTACCCATAAGATTACCTTAAAACTGGGAGATTATCTTGGTAGGCCCCACCGACACTTGTCAGCCCCTGCGAAGCAGAGTGCTTTCTCCAGATGGTGGCAAAAAGGACATCAGAGAGGTTTGAAGTTCGAGAAGGGTTTGGTACGAGGTGGGGTTCTCTGTTGCTGAGGTGGATGGAGCCATGGGGCCAGGACCTGAAAGCTCAAGGCTTGGAAGAGCTGAGAGCAGTCTCTGCCCAACAGCCAGGAAGGAAACAGGGACTTCAATCCTATAAGGAACAAAATTCTGCCAATAATGGGACTGAGCTTGGAAGAGGATCTCAATCTCCAGTGAGAATGCAGCCAGTTGACACCTTGGTTTCAGGCTTGGAAAGCCCAGAGCAGGGAACCCAGCCACACCATTCTAGACTTCTGACCTACAGAACTTCGAGATAATAAATGGGGATTGTTTTAAGTTGCTAAGTGCATAGTGATTTGCTATGCATAGAAAACCAATGCAGATTTTGTTACCTGGAAGTGGGGGGTGCTGCTACAACAACCCCAAAATGTGGGTGCAGCTTTGGAATTGGGCAGTGAAATAATTTGAGAATATGATAGAAAAAGGGTACATTACTTTGGCCAGGCTGTTAGAAGCATGACGTTCATGGGCTCAGAAGGATGTGAGGAGCATTCGAGAGAAATCCTAAGTCACCTTGGAAAAAGCCTAAATCATTGGGAACAGACTGTTAGTCAAAATCTGGTGACGAGGAAGACGTTATTAAAAGTATTGGAACAGAGGTTGCCAAATGGTGATTTTCTAATTTTATCATTTCTTCTGCACTTAGAGTTGGAATTCGTCTATACAGAAGTGCTTTCCAAACTAAAAATAGAACTACCATTTGATCCAGTCATCCCACTACTGGGTATCTACCCAAAGGGAAAGCAATTATTATATCATAAAGATACCTGCACTTGTATGTCTGTTGCGGCACTATTCACAATAGCAAAATCATGGAATCCACTTATATGTCCATCAGTGGATGTCTGGATCAAATAATGTGGTATATATAACATGGAATACTACTCAGCCATGAAAAAGCATGAAATCATGTCTTTTGCAGCAACATGGACAGAACTGAAGACCCTTATCCTCAGTGAAATAACTCAGAAACAGAAAGTCAAATACTACCTAGTCTCACTTATAAGTGGGAGTTGAACAATGTGTATACACGAAAATATAGAGAATAATAATAGAAATTGGAGACTCCAAAAGGTGAGAGGTGGGTGAGGGTCGAAAATTACCTATTGGGTACGATGTTCCCTGTTGGGGTGATGAGTACTTTGTAAGCCCAGGCACCATCACTATGCAATAGATGCACTTAAGAAATCTGCACTTGTACCCCTAAATCTTTAAAAATAAATAAAAAAGAAGTGGGGCGGGAGGAGGGAGAGAGATGTTACTGGAAAGAGGTTTCGATCCAGACCCCAAGAAGGTTCTTGGATCTCGCACAAGAAAGAATTTGAGGGGAATCCATAGAGTAAAGTGAAAGCAGGTTTACTAAGAATGAAAAGAAAGGAAAAGAATGGCTACTCTATGGGCAGAGCAGCCCCGAGGGCTGCTGGTTGCCCAGTTTTATAGTTGTTTCTTGATTATATGCTAAATAAGGGGTGGATTATTCATGAGTTTTCTGGGAAAGGGGTGGGTAATTCCCAGAACTGAGGGTTCCTTCCCCTTTTAGACCACATAGGGTAACTTTCTGATGTTGCCATGGCATCTGTACGTTGCTATGACGCTGGTGGGAGTGTCTCTTAGCATGCAAATGCATTATGATTAACATATAACGAGCAGTGAGGCCAACCAGAGGTCACTCTTGTAGCCATCTTGGTTTTGGTGGGTTTTGCCTGACTTCTTTACTGCAACCTGTTTTTATCAGCAAGGTCTTTATGACCTGTATCTTGTGCTGACCTCCTGTCTAATTCTGTGACTTAGAATGCCTTAGCCTCCTGGGAATGCAACCCAGTAGATCTCAGCTTCATTTTACCCAGCATCTATTCAAGGTGGATGTGCTCTGGTTCAAACGCCTCTGACAAGAGGGTCAGAAAAACTACCTATCACATGCTATGCTTATCACCAGTGGGACAAAATAATCTTACATAAAACCCTTGTGACATGCAGTTTACCTATATAACAAACCTGTGCATGTACCCCCGGACTTAAAAGTTTACCAGAAAAAAAAAGAAGTGCTTTCCTCACCAACTCTTTGGTGAGCTTGATATATAGCTCACATAGGAAAGGCAGTATGTTTGGTTCTTTTTCTTTATTTATCATTTTTCAACGATTTTTATGCTGTTATGCCAATCAAATGTATCAATCGTACCTTAATAAGATTGAAAAAAGTTAAAAAAAAAATTGCTAAGTCTCAGTGAATTGATAGGTCACAGAGTGTCAGAGCCAAGATTTGAACCTAAACTTTCTGATGATTTGGGCTGTGGTCTTAACCACTACATCCCATTCCCTCCCAGAAAGAGGAAAATGGTTGTGAGATAATGTTAAGTGAATAAGAGAGAATATAAAAATGTATCTCTACAAATCTGTGGTCTATTTATAGATGCACAGAAAAAGACGGAAGGAAATACACCACAAGTTTCACAGTGGTTACCCCTGAAAAGTTTAAAAACAAAAAGTAGCCACAGCACTTGCGTTGGCCGGTTTCTGTTCCTCTTAGAGGCTGCTGAGACTCCACAGAAAGAGTCGAGTCTTTTTTGTGTGACCATGAAGAGCAAGTTTCTTATTTATAAATGTCACTGTAATCTTGCTCTTCAATGCTGGCAAATGCCACTGGGGGAGTACGGATGTGTCCTTCTCTAAGGGGAGAGGGGATGCATCAGCCCCTTCCTCCTTACTTTAAAGTTTTCTATGTACTTCCCATGGGTACGATATGATGTAGTATGGTGGGAAAGAGTGTGTGCGCGTTTTTGCTTAGTCCTTAGAACAATACCTGGCTTATAGTTAGTGCAAAAATGTTAGCTATTAACATCTGTAAAATGTAATAATGCCGGGCGCGGTGGCTCAAGCCTGTAATCCCAGCACTTTGGGAGGCCGAGATGGGCGGATCACGAGGTCAGGAGATCGAGACCATCCTGGCTAACACGGTGAAACCCCGTCTCTACTAAGAAATACAAAAAATAGCCGGGCGAGGTGGCAGCGCCTGTAGTCCCAGCTACTCGGGAGGCTGAGGCCGGAGAATGGCGTGAACCCGGGAGGCGGAGCTTGCAGTGAGCTGAGATCCGGCCACTGCACTCCAGCCTGGGCGACAGCGCGAGACTCCGTCTCAAAAAAAAAAAAAAAAAAAATGTAATAATGGTAGATGCTTTATTGGGTTGTAATTGAGATGAAACAAGCAGCTTATGCTAAATACTCACTTTAGACCAGAGCCAGGTCACACACTCCCAGCTGTGTGACCTTGGACAAGTTACTTAACCTCTTTGTGCCTCAGTTTACTCATCTCTGACATGGGGAGAGTTATAATACTGACCTTTGTAGAGTTTTGGAAGGTTAATGCAAGTAAGATACTTAGCACAAGAAATATTCAACCCATGCTAGTTATTCTTATTCAAGAAAGCCTGAAAGAGTCATTGGCTTCGGATAGTTTTGTAGTTACGTGAATTTAAGGGAGAGCCTCTTTCTCCAGGTGCTATGAGGATCGTGGCCAAGCCCAGTCTCCGCCTCCTTGACACATATTTTTCTCCATCCAATTTACCTTGGCGCGAAGGATAATTCATGGGTATGTTCACATCCTGGTCCTCAACATAAATCTTCCCTCCCCGTGCACGTGGTGACAGCTCCGTAGGTCTCCTAGAGTTTCTTCTCTGAGTTTCCCATTAATGTAGTCTACACAAAGAAAGGCCTTGGGGTGCCTGCCTTTCCCTGAAGCCATCCTTCTTCCCAGAAAAGCAGGCAGGGGTGAGGGACAGGGGTGGGGCTGAAGAAGAGAGGGCAGTGGGAGAAAGGCCATCCCTAGCACAATGTGACTTTGAGATTCGGGGCTGGGGGCCTGTCACAGAAGCTGAGAGGCACAAGCACCACCTCCCAGTAGGGCTGGCTGCACACCTGCAGCCCCCCCTGGAAGTCAGGAGAAGGGAGTCTTTTCTATAGCTATAGAGTGAAACTGGTCCCCGCCCTGGGGAGGAGACGAGTGATTATTTGTGAAGCTCGTTTCTTGGTTTGATTTTCTTCTTGAGCATCACGTTTGCTTCCTTTTTAAAAAACAAAATAAGTGCATGCTGTCAGCCATTTCCATCCATTCCCAGCCTTGATAGTCTGTCAGACTGGCTCCTGTAAAACACTTCTTTCTTCTTTTTTTCAAGACTGGGTCTCTGTCGCCAGGCGGGAGTGCAGTGGTGCTGTCTCAGCTCACTGCAACCTCCGCCTCCCGCATTCAAGCGATTCTCACTCCTCAGCCTCCCAAGTAGCTGGGATTACAGGCGCCCACCACCACGCCCAACTAATTTTTGTATTTTTAGTAGAGATGGGGTTTCATCATGTTGGTCAGGCTGGTCTCGAACTCCTGACCCCAGGTGATTCACCCGCCTCAGCCTCCCAAAGTGCTGGGATTACAGGTGTGAGCCACTGAGCCCAGTCCCTAAAACATCTTTTTCTTTCGGGTCCTGCCAAAGCCCAGATTCTCCACTGGGATTGCCAGAAGTGACGACGCTCATTCTGTTTCTGTCACAAATGTTTGGATCAGAAGCCACAGTGAAAAAGAGACAGCAATCCTCCAGGAAATGTTCTTCATTTCAGGACATCACTTGAGGTGTGTTGGGAATAATGTCAGGAAAGTTTCCCCACTCACTCATTTCATTCACTTATTTATTCATGGCTTTGAGAAATACTTAGTGATTCTTTTCAAAAATGTTCTTCAAACTTTTAAAATACCAGAACTCCTGTCTATTTAATAAAATCTTAGTGAAACCCAGATGAGGGTCTGAACTGAAATTCAGAGGGAGTTGGTGGCTCACCTGAGGCATTCACATTAGTGAATGGGGAAATAACTCGTATCCCAACATTCACATTTCTAACCCTTAGGTCAAATATGCCCTGGCTGTTTGGTGCATTTATAGAGAAGTACAGGCAGTCTGGAACTTACAAATGAGTTCTGTTCCAAAAGTTCATTTGAAAGTCAGTTGTCAGGAACTTGGAATACATTTGCTTGTGGAAAACAGGGTATAGATGGTAGTGAAGTTCCTAGCCCAGCCCAGTAATGCCTGTTTAATTCACAATATGTTGGAATTATAGAACTAATAACTGTCTATCAGCTTTGTGTTATTCTTTTTTCTTTTTTTTTGAAATGGAGTTTTGCTCTTGTTGCCCAGGCTGGAGTGCAATGGTGCAGTCTCAGCTCACTGCAACCTTTGCCTCCTGGGTTCAAGTGATTCTCCTGCCTCAGCCTCCCTAGTAGCTGGGACTACAGGCATGTGCCACCACGCCCAGCTAATTTTTGTATTTTTAGTAGAGACAGGGTTCCGCCATGTTGGCCTCCCAAAGTGCTGGGATTAACAGGAGTGAGCCACTGCATCCAGTCAGCTTTGTGTTATTAATAGTACTGTAGAAACCACGTATTTACTGCCAGTAGGGCAGTAACATATCACCCGTGGGGCACTCAACTATCTACCAATCCCACCCCTGTGGAACACAGTAGGGAACTAGTAAGTGACCAAAAATGGCCTTTGCATATGTAAAATAAATGCCTCTGATTTTCCCTGGTCCCAACAGAATGTAAACCCAATGAAGGAAGGGATTTTATGTTTATTTTGTTTCCTGCTATAGCCCCAGCACCTAGTGGCATATAATGTGTACCTGATAAATTACTGTGGAATGAATACATGCACCAAAGGTTCATAGATTTCTCAAGGAGGGGACTCTTGCTTGAATCGAGTTACAATTATTTATCACATGATTCCAGCATGCCTGGATATTTAGTTTCCAAGCCCATTGCATTTAGAAACAGCAAATTAAAGGCTGCTATAAGCAGATCACACTGACACAGTCAGAGGTGACCAACCTTAAGAGTGGAGACAGAGAAACTATAAAAAGCTGACACAGGAACTCTGGAAACATTTAGCTTAGTAATCTTGGGAGTCATGATTGTAAAACAAACATTAATTAATGCTCTATAATTTTTCACCTCTATTTAAAAATGTAGGGAAGTATGTGTGGAAGTTGTAGGACACGTGAAGAAAAAGTTGGTTTTTTTTTTTTTTTTTTTTTTTAGTTTTTTGAGACAGAGTCTTACTCTATCGCCAGGCTGGAGTGCAGTGGTGTGATCTTAGCTCACTGCAACCTCCGACTCCTGGGTTCAAGCCCTTTTCCTGCCTCAGCCTCCTCTGAGTAGCTGGGATTACAGGCACCTGCCACTATGCCTGGCTAATTTTTTGTATTTTTAGTAGAGATGGGGTTTCACTATGTTGGCCAGGATGGTCTTGAACTCCTGACCTCAGATGATCCTTCCGTCTTGGCCTCCCAAAGTGCTGGGATTACAAGCATGAGTCACCTGGCCAGAATCACCCTTTTTGAAAGTGTAGCTGAGGAGCTAGTGGAAATACTGCCCTGTGAAGATAAACTATCTTCTCCCGGATGCAGTATGCACCCTACGTTAATGACTGTTCTGCAGTGTCTCCAACGGGTAAGATAACCTGGACCAAAAACTAAAGGCTGAAAGTAAAAGTGACCCTGCTTACCACCATCCCCTTGGACCCATGTGGGGAATTTCTTCTTCTCAATGTCATGTGGGGCTAAAGGTGTTGCTTCCTAGATGGGGAGTGCTTCAACTGGGGAGCAATGCAAGAATCCCAGTCCGCTCTAGCTATGACCAATGCCTGGCCACTTCAGGCTCCTTATGCCAAGAGATGAGAAAGCTAAGACAGATATCACCAATCTGTCAGGTGCAATTGACCCCAATGATCAGGCCACTAGGGCTGCTGACACACGACAGGGGCCAGAGAAGAATATGATAGTGCCCAGGATGTCTCGTGGCATCCCCCTGTCTAATTTTAATCGGAAATGGACAAGTACAGCAGCCATATCCTGAGAAGGGCGTGGTGACCCTGGGCTTAGTCCCCTCAAAGATGTGGGTTTGGGCCACCCCACCAAGAAAGCCACCTAGATCAGTAAAGGTGCTAGTGGGGGCTGAGGGGCATTTAGAATAGATAGTAGAGGAGGGGGATAGTGAGTATGGGTTGTAACAGTTGGGACTGGAGTTTGATTTCTCTAGGACAGGAGATGAACTGAAATCCTGCAGGAGCTGTTCCCAGGTGGCATGACTTAGACTAAGTGAATGAATCCCAGCAGCACTGTGGACTGTGGACTGTGGACTGTGGTGGCTGCTGTGGTCTATCTTCCATACAGCTCCCTTCAGCTCCTTCCATAAACTCCTTTGCCTACAGCTGCATGTTTGTTCTCTGCAGATGATTCATAGCTGTGTTTCCTTCTCCAGAACTTGCCCTCTGCTGAGGGTGCTGCCTTACCGTGAGGTTATACTCCTTCCTCAGGGATCACAAGGTGGCTCCCTCAAGAGCTCGTTGCTGCCATTTTGTGATGCCACCATCTTTAACACCTGGCTTCTGAGGTCTCATGGAGAGGTCTGTATCCAGGGAGTACATTGGATACTTTCGCGTTCTCTGTGGACGGAGAGACAGCACACTAGAGACTAACACCACGTTGGCCTGGACATGATGCATGACCCTTATGCCCGTGTTCCATTGGTGAGACCCAGTCATGTGGACTGCACTAGCTGCATGGGCTGGGGTGTGTGTGTGGGTGGTGAAAATTGTAGACTGGGCATCTGCTCCCAAGAAGCAACTCAACATGGTGTTGGGGGATTATGAATCTTTGGTGGTCAGTAGTTGTTTCTACCACACCATCCTGTGCAAAGTTATGAAGTAAGTGAAGTTTGTCTTGACTTCTCTATCCAACCCATCTCCCCACAGCCTCCGAAATCCTAGGCTCCTGACCTCTTTTCTTTTGAAGACGTGCTCTCAGAGAGCTGTTAAATAACTAACCAAGGAATTAGCTGGTAACCAGACAAGCAATGTAATACCTAGCCCTTCCTAGGCATTTGGATTCTCCCCCTTCCTAATAGAAGCCCTTCCAAAGCTCCATGCCTTCACTAATGCGGTGATCTCTGTCTGGAGCACTGTCCTTTTCTGGCTGTGAAAGGGTGATTCTTCTTACCCTTTAAGATCCAGCTCACATTATTATTATTACAATTATTATTTTGAGACAGAGTCTTGCTCTGTTGCCCAGGCTGGGGTGCAGTAGTGTGATCATAGCTCACTGTAGCCTCAAATTCCTGGGCTCAAGCGATCTTCCCACCTCAACCTCCCAAGTAGCTGGGACCACACAGGTGCATGCCACCACACCCAGCTAATGTTTTAGTTTTTGTGGAGATGGGGTCTCACTGTGTTGCTCAGGCTGGTCTCGAACTCCTGACCTCAAAGGATCCTCCTGCCTTGGCATCCCAAAGTGCTGGGATTACTGGGATGACCATGCCCAGCCCCAGCTCAGATTATTAAAAAGATAAAAACAAAACAAATCAAAATGAAATAAAAAAAACCCTAAACAGATGTTGGAGAGGATGTGGAGAAAAGGGAACCCTTATACACTGTTGGTGGGAATGTAAATTAGTACAACCACTATGGAGAACATTATGGAGATTTCTTAAAGAACTGAAAACAGAACTACCATTCAATTTAGCAATCCCACTACTGGGATTCTACCCAAAGGAAAAGAAATCAGTATATCAAAAAGATACCTGCATGCGTATGTTTATCGCAGCAATATTCATGATAGCAAGGCTGTGGAATCAACCTGAGTGTCCATCAATGGATGATTAGATAAAGGAAATGTGGTAGATATACACAATGGAATAGTATTCAGGTGTAAAAAAGAATGAATTCAGGCCTTCTGCAGCAAAATGGATGGGATTGGAGGACACCACATAAAACAACTCAGACACAGAAAGACAAATACCTCATGTTTTCACTTACATTTGGGAGCTAAACAATGGGTCCGTATGGAAGCAGGGTGTGGAACGATGGAACAGTGAGGTCAGAGAGTGAGAAGGGTTGAATAATATTAATAATAAAGACCTGGATCAGAATTCAACCTCTCAGTATTAATGACCCTTTGTACACTTTTGGGTTATAGCATTTATCACACTATTGTATAGGCAACTCTTGACTGGAAGCCTGCTTTTCCGGGGCAAACATAGTGCTTAATTCACAAGCAGGTAAATGCCCACAAGAGCAGTTCCATGCGGTCGGAGATTCTTTTTTCACTCTTCTATCCCTGGGGCCTAGGACAGTGCTTGGACTTGCTCATTATTTGTCGAGGGAACAATCTGTTATAGTTTCTGCCCCAGCACAGTGTCTGTCATGCAGTAGGCACTCAGTTACTGAAGGACAGCATTTGCAAGGTCAGAAGTGTTTGCTAATCCTTGCTAGCAGTGGAGTTTCAGATACTTTATTTGTAGGATAGTTTTTTTCTTTAAAGACAGTTTTGATTCTGGAAAGTCCCTCTAGGTCTTGCTCAAATTATTCTACCTGGATGCACACATATGTGACTGACACACACACACACACACACACACACACACACACTCCTTTATTCTCCAGCTCTCCTAAATCCTTTTGAAGATAGAGGCCCAAGGAAATGAAAACCATTTCCTGATTTCTCAGAGGGGTGAAGATAAACCCTGTTGGCTTGAGTTGCCAGATTCTGTGCCCCATCACTCCCACCCTGGCCCGGGGCCCCCACCCCCAGGGTCGGCTTATCCTCAGGCCAAGCTGTTCCCACACAGACACCGAGCCTGAGACTTAAATTGGATTTGCCTGTGGCTTTGCGCTCTTCGTGTCCTCCCGCCTTCGTTTTTGATTTATCGTTTTAATCAGCCCTAGTCAATCATTCCCTCTCTGTCTTGCTCACCATAAACACAACCCCTTGCCAAAAAAATTATGAATGTATTAAATGATTTTATTACAGTAAACTGCAGATTGTACCATTGTAAACACAGGTGCCGTTCCAACCCCACACCCTCCAGCTCTGTCCAGACCTGCAGGGGTGCCGTGGAGCGCGGGAGGCTCTGGGGCCTGAGAAAGGGACCATCTCTGGGAGTCTGAGAAACAGGAGGTCATTCGGTTCAACGCTTCCCACAGATGGAAGAAACTGGGGTTCCGGTTGGTGAAGCCACTGGTCTCAGGTCACATAGACACTTTATGGCAGAACTAGCATCAGATTTGGGGTCATCTGATATTTAAGACCCCTTCCCTGACACCCCTCTGTTATCCCCTTTCTCCTGTTCATTTTAGGCACATTTCACTCTAGGACAAATGCCAGTGGAGGGGGTGGAGAATTTGAAAACTGTAATTGGTCCGAGGCTGTATATACACTGTGGGTCTTAATCTTTTTGTCGGGCAGGTGGGGTAAATGTCTTCCTGCCTCCCACCCTGGGACGAGGTGGTGGGGACTTCCCTTTCTCTAGGCTGGCAGCCTCGGGCGTTGTTTTGGGGCCAGGAATGGGGAAGTCCCTGGGAAGCAAGGAGGCTTTTCCTGGGACGAGGCCTTGCGGAAGCTGCACAGACCAGAGCTTGCTGCCGGGTGAGGAGCGGCGCTTTATTCTGGGATTGCTTGGCAGCTCTTGAAGGCTTGGGAACCTGTTTCCCGAGTGGCTAGCCCAGTCGCTGATGCAGTCATGAAATTTGGTTTCTTTTGGTGTAAGAAATGCTTTGAGGGTAATTTCACCAGTAGCGCTACTGTAAAAATTTTCTGTTACTGACCATGAGAAAGATTTTCTAAACAAGTGATTGATCACGTGAAGAGGGACTCAGAGAAATGGACTCCTAAGATAGGACTATTTGGGATAACCTATGGATGATGTCTCTTCGCCAGTGGAAATTTTCTTGGCAGAAGTTATCCAGTCCTTTGGGAATCAGTACATGAGTGACACGTGTGCACACATACACATATGCAATACATGGTTAACATGTAGACATGTCTAGTCTTCACATCTGCTTTTCCCGGTTCCTGTTTGTTTCTCGGTTTTGACACATCTGGGCCTCCATTGTAAACAGTTCCAATATTTACCAAGCAGCTCTAAAGGTTACATTTGTTTCCCAAAGTTTTTATTCCTCCTTCTTTTGGGTAAGTTTCAGCTGAGAAGAGAAGCTGTTTTTTTTGCTGAGCCTGAGCTGCATGAGCGAGGCAGGAACACAGACCCATCTGTTGGAGATTGGAACATAAATAGCCCCTTTTAAAAATAAATCTCCGCTTTTAACTCCGTAGATAAAAATATCTGAATAAAGGACAATTCTTAATCTCTACCTTCTCCCCTGCTTGACTCAAACGTTTCTAAGTGGAGATTTTTTTCCCCCTTCTCCTTTTACAGGTTTCATTTTGGCTTTGATTCTAGCGAGTTTACTGACAGATTACTTCATTTTAACTATATGGCTTTTCTGTCTAGTGGGAGGCATATTTCTAAGTATCATATTTATCAAAAGAGCTCTGCAAAACAAGGGCCAGAATTACTCTTTTGATGGTTCCCCCTCTAACTACAACCACAATAAATTTTGTGAGAAAGAATGTTCAACTGGGGACTTTTTATGTTAAAGCCGAGAACCTGGGTTCAGACATTGTCACTTTCAAACCTCCACCACTTGGGTTGGTTTTTCCCCCTCTTCTCCCCTCCCCGGGCAGAAATCTCACATCTGGTCTCACTTGCGAGGCTGGTCCTTCTCTCCCAGGGGCGCCATATTTTTCCCCCTATAACTTTAAATCAGAGGAGCATTTCAGTAAATCACAGGGAACACTTATTTATTGGACATAGTTTTGGGTCTCTTAAAGCATGGAAAATAAATTTAATGGAGCGTTCGGAGCATTTCTCCAATCTTTTGAGGGATTACTTGGGGAATTTGTCAACTGCGCCAAGCCCAGCAGCATGATCCAGAGAGATGGGAAGGAAATGATGGGAGAATCTTCTCAGAGGACCCAGGTGGATCCTAAATCATCCCCAGAAAGATGAATATGAGAGGACCAGTTGCCAGCAAGGTTGATAGGCAGCATCGCCATTTATTTAATAAACTATCATTTCAGCGGGAGGGTGACTGTAATCTGAATTATATTTTGTTTTTGTTGTCTACTCTTGCCAAGTAATTTATGGAACACCGTAGCATGCTTCTTAACCTCAAACAATGGTGGAGGGAGGTGAAAATGGGGGCTGGAGGAAGGAAAAAAGAAAGACGGGGAAAGAAAAGAGGGAAGGGAGCCTCTCCAGGGGACTGAAAACCTTGAGGGGAATGTAAGAGCAGGGCAGAGAGAAATTAATGGCGGTGGCCTGGTCGGGTGGGCAAGCTTCATTCACGGTGCCCTTGGGTGGGAAATGAGGGTGGATGGGCTGGTCTTTCTTCCTCGAGGGAAGTAAATGAGAAGAAGCGTCTTGGGCTTTAGGAACCCGAGGCCTTGATGCTCAGGGTGGCAGGAATGTTTCTTTAGAGGAGGAAGATGGAAGGCCAGGCTGCTGATGTAACCCCAGGAGGTCGTGCTTCTCGTTCAGGTTGGAACTGCTAGAAGAACAAAGCGCTGTTAATGAACACAGACACGCTTTGTTTTTGGAAGCAGAGAAACGACAACATTACTACGGTCACTGTGAGTTTTAGCTGCAACAGCTGCCACACCTGGTCCCTGAAACCATGGGTCTGAAGGGTCTGACCTGTCCTCATCTCAGTCTTGGTTAAGAAGGAAGAGGGCGGACGTTCTTGTTTTTAGGCTAAAATGGGTAAAGTGAGGCACAAGGTAAAAAAGAGCAACAGTTGATGGAGATGTTCAAGCCACAGGAGTGCAGCAGGAGGCCAGGGACATAGCGGGGTCCTCTTCCGGCTTTCGTGCCCTTAGGGTAGCCGTGCACTAGAGAAATTTGGCCCCAGATGCCCATTCACTGTGAGTGTCTCTGCTGTCCTGCAGGAAGGGGCTTCTCTCTGATGTCCCAGTCTGCCAATGTGAGATCCTACTGACCCCAGAGCAGCCTCCTCCTCCCTCGCTTTTTTACTCTTTGCTCTTTCAGCTTGGTCAAACCAGTCCTTGCCTGGGACCTCCTGGAAAACCAGGGAGGAGGGGCTGGGGTTTAGGAGCTCACAGAAACACGGAGGTGGTGGCTGCAGGAATGAGAAAAGGGTGAACGGTGGGTGGGAGGCCGGATGACCTGAATGTGCTGCGCTAGGTGAACCCCGTGGCAGCACTACTCAATCCAGACTCAGAGCATAGTGTGCAGTGGGACCTCTGTGTGCCCCCAGCCTCCGGAGGTGTCAATTTAGATGGGTTGGTAGGTGTGGCTGTGGAGGAAATGGTCTGGAGCTTAGAGAATTACAGGACCAGGGTTTCACTGGTCAGTAAGCCCCGAAACGCTGACCATCAAGTATCTTCTCTCTGGCTTTGCATGCATGTTCCTCCTGACTGCTGAAGATCCTCCAGGGTCTGGCTTCATGCAAATTTTCAGCCTTGGTTTTTTCCTCTCCTCCCTATCTCTCGAGTCCAGCCCTTCACTGTCCCGCAGACACACTGGACTTTAGTCTGCCTTCTTCCTTCTGCTTTTGTGGCTCCTGTCTTTCTGTCCATCTACATATGCTTCAAGATGGAGACCAAATTTTATGTTCTCCTAGAATGTGTCTGGACCAATTAGCATTCTCTGACCAGCTTGCAGACCCCACCACAGTCTTTTTTTTTTTTTCTTTTGAGACAGGGTCTCCCTCTGTAGCCTAGGATGGAGTGCAATGGCATGATTACGGCTCACTGCAGCCTCAACCTCCTGGGCTCAAGCCATCCTCCAACCGTCAGACTCCCAAGTAACTGAGACTACAGATGTACGCCACCACACCTGGCTAATTTTTTAAAAAACACTTTTTTTGTAGAGACACAGTCTCTTTATGTTGCCCAGGCTGGTCTCAATCTTCTGGGCTCAAGTGATCCTCCCGCCTTGGCCTCCATAGGTGCTGGGATTACAGATGTGAGCCACTGCGCCAACCGCCCCATTGTACTCTTCAGCATGAAATACAACACTGTTTACTATTGCCCCTCTTGATCCATTCCTCAGTTTCCTGAACTGTCCCATATCCTTACTGCTAAACACGGGGTTTAGATGGCTGATCTCCAGGGTTCTTAGCAGTTGTAATGATCTAGGGTTCTCTGCTTGCTTTGTCTCCTCATCTGGACTGTAAACTCCTTAAGAGCAGGGAGGGTATCTTTTCCTTGCACCAAATCCCTCAATATTCTAGCCTTGAGTGGGCATTCCATAGAACGTTTGTGAATTGAGTCTATTTGAGTCCTTTTTACCACTGGAAGTGGAAGGAGTCGGGAGCAGTGGCTTAGATGCTTTGGACGCCCGGTCTCATAGACTGGCCTGCAGCGACTTTGATCTGTAGTTGGTGGATGGGGTAAAAGTCGCCATGCAACTCTCAGTGTGTTCTGCCCCAGGCAATCTACACTGAGAACTCTACCCATCACGGGGAGAGGACTCACTCATGGGGCAGGCAGATCCCTGCAACATTGCATTTTGTAGCCTGGTAGAAAAACCACTAACTTTGGTTCAGACCTTGGTTTGTCCACTTCCTGCCCATGTGACTTGAGCTGGATCACTTGATCTGAGTCTTGTTTGCTCACTTCTAAAATGGCAATTCCAAAGCCAGTATTGCCCCATGGAATGGTTGTGTAGGAAGAGCAGGATGAGATGACATGGCACATGTTCTGTGCATTGTGAAGACAACAGCGACCGAGGAGGTATGGAGTGCCGTTACAACATCTCAGCATGAGAAGTAAAAACGTAAAACACAAAAAGATCAATGGCTTCTCTCTCTCCTCTCTCACTGTTGGACAAAAAAACCCACCCCCCTCGCCTTTGGATAATATGCTGTGGAGCCTCCCCTCTCCTCCAGTGGGGGAAAAAAGAAAAGAAAAGAAAAGAAAGTCAAGTGAGAGGGAACATCCTGGTATATTCTGAAAGTTGACTCTGGGAGGAGAGGAAAACATGAGCAAACAAAAGCTGTCATTCACTGGCAAGCTGCTTCCTCTGGGGAATAATCTCTGCGAAGAAAAATTAAAGATCTCAGCATTGCCCTGAGCAGGCACACAGCCCACGGCTACGCTAGTAGAATGGCAGCCTCTGGGACGGGGCCTTCCTGCCCCTTCTTGGGGTTTTGCCAGCTCTGAGGGGGCCATGCTGTTGGGTAAGAGTCTGCCTGCTGCCCCAAGTGGGCAGTGTCTCCCTGGCCTTCAATGCCCCAGCAGTTTTTGTGCCTGGCGGTGTCATAGTTTGTGCCCAGGGCCGAGAGTAGAATCCTAAGTGCCCTGAGCTGTTTCACACACTCATGCCTCTCTCCTCCTTATCCTGTTCCAACTTCCTCTCTCTTCCCACATCCATTTGCCTTGCCATGTCAACTTTCACCCCATGACTCAGAAGTCAGAGGGCCCCTCGAAGCCGGCAACTGGGGCTCCAGCATTCCAGAAACCTGTTTGTGTGCAAACAAAGGACTCCCCCCTCCACACACACACACACACACACACACACACACGCCATCGCGACTTTCCAAGATGACGATTGAGTTTTTCCCCTGTTCTGCTTGATATTTCTGCCAAAGCAAGAAAAATCCTCGTTGAAGTCTAGCAGGAAATCCAATAAAAATTCTTCAAAAGACGGGCTTGACATTGAAAAACAGCAAAATTATAAAATAGGCCTTAGAAAAGAGAAAGGAGAGTTATTATATCTGGCACCAAGCAAAAGCCCCGAGACCCCGTCCAAATGAGCCATCACAGATTGAAAGTGTTTAGCTTCCCGTTGATTAAATATGGAGGAGGACCCAGGGCCTGCCAAGCCTCGGGGATCCAAAGTTTGTTTTCAGTCGGAATGTGTTTTCAGTCAGTGGAAAAAATGGTCGGCCCGCGCTGGGCTATGTAACCGAGAAGCCTCAGGTTTAGAGTGAGTAATGGCTGTGAAGCAGAAAACCATGAGAGCTGTTAATCATCCCTCCCAGGCCCCTGTAATTTAACTCAGCGACTCCTTCGGCTTGGAAAGCTCCCCTCACCGTCTTCCTCCTCCTCCCTGGGTTCATTTTGCTCCAGGGGGAGTAGATGAGTGCTTCTGCTTGGGGCCTCTATATTTCAGTTCTTAAAGCTCCTCACCCCCAGGCCCTCTCCCCATCACGGCCCCATCGTCCCTGCTCTGAACGTCCTGGGATGTGGGGACGGGAGAGCAGAGACAAAGTTGCATCTCTGGGGTTCTTTCAGGGAAAAATCTCTTTGTCCTATGAGCTTCCTGGAATGGATGCCTGAAAAAAATCTCCTCCTTCACCATTGCCTTTCCAGGGGAAGGTGTTTCTCAGAGATGTTTATGGGCATGCTTTAACGAGGTTATCTCATTCTAGCCTTGCAACGTTCTTTCATCCTGGGCTTTCATCTGTCCCTCCTCATTCCCTTACCATGAAGAGTATACAAACTCTGGTTTCTCATGTCATTAAAGTCCCCATGAGCGAGGCCTAAGAGAGAGAAAGAGAGAGAGAGAGGGAGGAGGAGGAGGGAAGAGAAAAAGCAAATGTAGGGCTTGTGGGGCTGGGCTGGAACTCAGAGGTAGGTCAACGGAGAGAAGAAGGGAGCAGAAAGAGAGAAAGAGGCTGGGAGGAGAGAGAGGAAGAAAGAGAGGTATATCTGGAGGGAGAGAGAGATTAGAGAGCGGTGGGGAGAAAATGCATGGCCATGGGGCTGGAAATCTGCGGTAGGCCAACCCTTCTTTCCTCTAAAATGCAAACACGATTCTACTTTCCTGCTTGCCCCAGTCACCCACCCCCTCTTCTCAAGCCATGTTTTGCCCGCTGTAAGTGGCCTCATGGGAATGACATCACAGGTGTGTTTCTGATTCTCTCTTCTGTACTCCCTGCAGTGCAGGTACCAGGTGCCTTCAGTGGCTCTACTGGTTTCATCGGCTTCAGAGCTCTCTCTCCAGGTAACTGCTATTCATGGGTCACATTTCACGGAAATCTGTTGAAGATCGCGGGGGCAGGCCCAGTGGAACGTGCTCTTGGAGTCTGTTCGTTTCAAAATGGCGGCCGCCCTCATCCTCAGCGGAACTTCCAAGTCCAGAGGCTTCTATCCCTTTCAGTTGGGCACCAACAGTTGGTTCCAAGAAGTCACATCAACCAAATATTTCTTAAGGACTAGGCAAATAAACGGAAGAAATGGGTAAACAAGTGGCTTTAAAATTATGACGTATGAAATGCTCAGTGGTTTAGTGGAAATAGATTTTCTTTTTTTTTTTTTTAAAAGCAAGTCGAGTCTTGGGCAGCTTGGCTGTAAGGGCCATGAGTCCCATCAGCAATACCTGGAATGGCCAGTGAGGCTAAGAAATGAAAAAGAGACAGCTCCACGGCGCTGGCTTGTCCCAAAGAGCCAGTGAGAGAAGCTCTGGGCAGGGAGAAAGTTAAATAAAAAGCTGCTGGTAACATGCTCTGTGTGTGTGTGTGTGTGTGTGTGTGTGTGTGTGTGCACGCATGCAAAAGGAAGATGCTTGGCATGCCTCTCTTCTGGGGGAAGGAAGATCAAGGGGGTTAGTATAAGAGGAAGAAGAAGGACAGAATGAGTCAAAGTGAGTCCTTACAGACAACCCCCCGCCTTTCCATGATTACAACAACCTCCTCTTCTCCTCCTCCTCCATCTTCATCCCTCTGCATTCACTTCCTCCTCCAACTTCTCTCCCTCTTCCATCTTCTCTCCCTCCTTTTCCTCCTCCTCATTATCTTCCTCCTCCATCTCCTCCCATTCCTTCTTTTCCTCCTCCTCCTTCTCTTATTCCTTCTCCTTCCCCTTCTCTTCCTTCTCCATCTCCTCTTCTTTTTCTTCCATGCCCTCCTCCTCTTCCTCCTCCATCTCCTCTTCTTCCTCCATCTCCTCTTCTCTTTCCTCCATCTCCTCCTCCTCTTTTTCCTCCATCTCCTCTTCTTCTTCCTCTATCTCCTCCTCCATCTCCTCTTCTCTTTCCTTCATCTCCTCCTCTTTCTCTTCTATCTCTTATTCTTCTTCCTCCACCTCCCCCTCCTTTTCCTCCTCCATCTCCTCTTCTTTTTCCTCCATCTCTTCCTCCTCCTTTTTCTCCTCCCTTTCCTCCTCCTCCCCCTTCTATTCCTCCTCCTCCTCAGCCTCCTCCTGTTCACTATGGCTAAAATCATTTATTGATTACAATGTGTCCTCCTTGTGGCCAAAGCTTGATGTATTATCTAATTTAAACCTTCCAATGATACTCTGGGCCATATCTTATGTCTCTTCTTCACAATAAGGAATCTGAGGTTCAGAGATGGGAGAAGCACAGAGTTGGTAACTGTGCCCCAAAGTCGGGGTTGGAACTCAGATCTGTCTAGCCTCATGCCTTGAACCACATAAAGGCAGACTGGTGAGTAGGCTGCTGTAGGCAGTGATCCCAGGACGCAGACCTTTGGAGAGACCCCAGTAGAGCACACATCAAAGATCCCACTTCACACGTGCAAGAAAACCAGCAGCCCCATAGGGTGGGGATCTGCATTTCAAACAACCCTGGAGGCTGTGGGCTGAGCACCTCATGGGCAGCAGTGGGACTGTGTTGGAAGGGTCAGTGGTGGGTCACTGTCATCATCAATCAGCCACAGTCTTTTGTCTGTGGGGTGTGGGAAGCGGGAAGGGGCGGGGCTGGGCACCAAGCAGAGCAGGTGGAGCAACAGAATTTATGTAAGGGGCTCTGCTGGGGATAGGAGATGGCAAGGGGCATTTAGAATTTTAAGGGGAATCTTCATGGCTTGGGGAATCCTCTGATGGGAGACTGTGCTGTCCCGAAGTCCTATAAGTGTGCTGATGGGTGGCATTCCCGTCCCAAGCTAGTTCATCCCAGTGTTGAGCCTCCCCTAGCCCTAGAGTTCTTACAGAACTGTCCATCCAGTTTTGAATGCCTCCTTCACTTGCACCACCACAGTTCTAGAAGGTAGCAAGAAGTCGATTATTATTTTATATCTATGTATATATTTTAGAGACAGGGTCCTGTTCTGTCCCCCAGGCTGGAGTGCAGTGCTGCGATCAGAACTCCTTATAGCTTCAAATTCCTGAGCTCAAGTGATCCTCCCACCTTAGCCTCCTGAGTAGCTGGAACTAGAGGTGCATGCTAGCATGCCTGGCTAATTAAAACATCTTTTTTTTTTTTATTTTTTTATTTTTAAAGAGATGAGGTTTCACCATGTTGCTCAGGCTGGTCTGATCTTGAACTTCTGGGCTCAAGCAATCTTCCTGCCTCGGCCTCCCAAAGTACTGAGGTAACAGGTGTGAGCCACCAAGCCTGGCCTGAAATACATTTTTATATCTGAACTCAGAGAAACTTGTAGTCCAGTTGGGAAATAGATACACATGAAACATAACACATGCACACATGCACACACATGCACATTACGTGCCAGGCACTGTTTTAGGTGATTGCATGTATTTACAGTGACAGGCTGAGCTAGGAACTCCTGTTATGCCCTTTTCATAAGAAGAAACGGAGGCACCAGGGAATCAGTAGCTCTCCCAAGGCCGTGTGGCTAGTGAGTGGTAGGGCCAGGATTCAACCCCAGGCTGCCAGGCGCTATGTGCAGCTCCAAACCAATGCAACCCACTGCCTGTGGGCTGTGTAGAGAAGGTGGGAGGTGGAGTGTATTTAAGATTGGGCTGAAGAGCTGAAGCAAGCAACCAGGACTCAGACACAGGGCCTGTGGGAGATCAGGTAGAAGGGCAGGGAGGCAGCTAGGGAGGAAGCTTTGAGGCAAGGGGAGGGTGTGGGGTGATCTGTGCAGGGCCTTGCCAAGCAAAGGCCCAGGACCAGACTGAGCCCAGGACCTGCTGGGGACAGCAAGTGAGTCAGGTTAGAGAGGGAGGTGGTCCCGGGGGCAGTTAGAGCGCAGACTAGTGGCAGGCCAGTGGGTGGGTAGGTCTTGGATGCCAGGCAAATTTTGATGTGCACCTTCTGAGGAGGTGACTTCCGGAGGGGATTTTGAGCCTACAGCTGGCCAGGCATAGAGATCAAAGTCCTAGGAGGCCTGGATTCCAGGCCGGGCTCTGCCCTGAGGCATCTCACTCCCGGCCACTCAGCTCATGATTCCAGCTATCTCATTTTTAAAATAAAGGGCTTAAACTGGGTAATCTCCATGGCTATAAAGTTCTTTGGTAGTAACAGAAGAGTTTTAAAGGGGATGGGAGTGGAGGAATCTTGGGGTCAGAGAAGGTAGAACTGTAGGGATCTTGGAGACCTTCTGTCCACTGTTTTGCAAGTGAGGAAACTGAGGCACAGAAAGGCTGAGTGATTTTCCCAGGCCACACAGCTCATGACTGGCAGAGCCCCTGAGGCTTTAGGTCTACTATACCTGCCAGTGCTTGCTCCCCTTCAGGGAGAAGCTGTGGGGACCTTTGATGGAGCTGGGATGGAAGAGGCAGGGCAGGGAGGCAAGTCTGGAGGTGCCACTGGCTTTGTCCCTGGCCCTTCCCCAGCACCAGCTGGGAAATGGTCTCCACATGGACGAAGGTCAACAGTGGCAACTCAGAGCCACGGATCTCGGGGCTGCAGTCTGCCACAGTAAGCCCCCGCCTCTAGGGGGATGCTCTTAAATGCTCATCTGCAAAATCACCAGGGCAGCCCCTGCTTAGGGCTGTGAACTGAGGCCACTATGCCCTGAGAGCCATCCGCAGGGGAAACTGAAAGCTGAGGTAAGACCCAAGTCATTGGCCAGTGTGGGGTGATCCTGAGGGCCTGGGCTCCCCTTTTGGCTTGCTGGGCCCAGAGCCCTGTCCTCACACCTCCTGTGGCCCATGAGAAGGGGCAGGCATTATGGCCTGAGCTCCAGGGCTGACTGGAGCTGGTCAGGGTGACCGCTGGTCCGAGCTCTGACATGTGAGCAAATCACCCTCCTAGGTTCTTCTTAGTGCCCTTGTCAAAGGCGTCTGGTAAAAGTTAACAGGTCTCCTTGTCTCCAGGAGATCAGAGGAACAACTGGAGTTTACTGGGGGTCAGGGAGAGGTCGCTGAAACCTATTTGATGGGGCAGTCTCTGGAGCTGACCCTGGTCTAAGGGCCTGTCTCACTCCCTGGTTTGATCCAGGACCCAGGACTCTTTCCAGGGTGGGCGGCCCGAGCCCCTGTCTGAAGCCCCCTTACACGGTGGCCATTGTCTTCCCAGCTCCTGGTCCAAGTGTGGGTGTGGAGGCGAAGGGGTGTGGCAGGGAGGGAGCAGGATGGCTCTGCTGATGAGATGCTGGATGGAATCTGGGCCCTGACTAGGCCTGGCCAGGTGTGACCCTAGTCCCTGACCCCTGGTGGCCCAGAGGGTGAGGAGGTGAGGGCTGGGGGCTGGGAGGAGGCTGTTGGCTAACATTTAGCAGGACCTTTGAAGATGTAAATTCTTCCCCAGCTCCTGCTGGGATTGATGGGGTCAGAGTTCACAGGCATGGTTGCCTCCTTCTCCAAGTGAGCTGGAAATCTCGCAGACAGATGGGTTAGGGTCCCTGGTGACCGGACCTTCCCCAGAGGCGAAGGACTCCCAGGAAATGCTATTTCTGCTCTCCTGAATCAGGTCCAGTGACTTGGAGGCCTCAGGAGGGGCCGATGGAGGTTGTTTTTTTCCCAGATGCTCGCATTTCTCCCGGGTATGTGTCTTGGCCCGGTGAAGATCAACCACTGGACCATTTGGAAGAGGACCTCTACCTCCTGACCCTGCCTGACTTGTACTTTTTATTCTGCAAATGCTAGATTGCTTGAGGCTTCCTGTTCCCCTGTGCTTGGTGCTGGATCCTGCCTATTTCCTCTGCGGTAGCCCCCTCCATCTTCTCAGCTTAGATAACTCCTGCTCACCTTTCTGCATTGCCTCCTCCAGGAAGCCTTCTTGGAATGGCTCTGTTCCCCTAAGGCATTCAACAGTTAATTCAGTCAACTAGTATTATTTACTGTGTACCAGGCCCTGTTCTATTTGGAATGTATCCGTGCATAAAACACACTAAAATCCTTCCCTCAGGGCACTTACATCCTAGAGGGTAGTAACAGCTTTACATGTATTAACAAACTTAATCTGTAGAACATCCTACAAAGGAGGTCAATTATTTTATAATTATTGTTTGAGAGAGGGTCTCACTCTGCCACCCAGGCTGGAGCGCAGAGGTACTGTCATGGCTCACTGCGGCCTTGACGTTCTGGGCTCAAGGGATCCTCCCACCTCAGCCTCCCAGGTAGCTGGGACTACAGATGTGCCACACCACACCTGGCTAACAGGTCAGTTATTATCCACATTTCCCATAGGAGGTTACACAGCTGATAAGGGTCATGTTAAATTAACTTCTTCAATTTAAATTATTCAATTAAATTATTTAATTTAATGTAATCCTTACAACAGCCCGATAAGATAGATGTTATTTTCCTCATTTTACAGATGAGGAAGCCAAGACTGAGAGGGGTTAGGTAACTGACCCCTGGTCACCTAGTCAAGAAGGAGCAGCACCATGGGGATGACTCTAAGCTGGTATAGGCCCCTTTGGCCCCCATAAGAATGTCAGTCTGTGTTGTCAAAGCATTTTCTCTCTCTAAAGATCTGCTTATCTTCTCCATTATCCTGGGAGTGCCTCCAAGGCAGTGATCTTGATTTATTTATCTGTATCCTTTGAAGTCCCATTGTGTTGGGCGCTTAATTGGTGTCTGACAAATACTTGTCTGTGGATTGATGGACAGCTGAATTTTGGCAAAGATGAGAATAAAGCAGCTAATATTTATTGCACGTACTCTGTGCTGGGCTGTGCTTTGGTCCTGGCTAGACATGACCTCTTTTAGTCCTTACACTAGATGAATTAGCCATCAAGAGCCCGACTGCTAATGTGGGCTAAAGATGGGGTTTGAATCACAAGTTTCTCACTCCAAAAATCCGTATCCTATGGATGTTTCTGTGCCACAGGAAGCCAATCAATGGAAAGGTGGCCACTCTGGAAGGCACCCGAGCCTAAGCCTCTTGGGCTTTGCTGTTTTGGTCCCCATCCGGCCAGACAGGAGTGGAGGGGGTAGGCCCTTCGTGCTGGGAGTGGCATTTACAATAGATCGAAAGGCATCCGGGGAAGTTGGGGGTCGGGTCTCAAGATTATCCCCATCCGTTCAGATATGGGAAGGAGTTAAAGGGTGGCAATTGGGCACATTAAATTTTTACTGATTGTTGCTGAATCGGTAATAGTCTGTTCCAGGTAAACAGCTGGATTCATACTGAACTGGCAGACACTGCACACATTCTACAGAGAAGAAAGAGGATAATGGTAAAGCAGACTGCAGTCTTCAGGCCTGGAGCAGAAAAGGGAGAGTTCCTGCTCTAGGTATGTTTAGTGCCTTTGTTCTGTTTTTTTTTTTCCCCCTTTTTCAATAAGGAAGGAAGAACAAAGTAGAGTCTTCTGACTCATCTACCCACGGGGCTTAGGAGACTAAGGGCCACTGTGTGTGTGTGTGTGTTGCGGGGGGCGGGGGGATGCGTGACAGGGACCTACGGTTGTAGGGCACAGCAGAGCACCTGAGCCCATGTCCTGGGTCTCCCAGGCTCTCACCTTGCCATCGGGGCACATTGACTTCCGGTGCCCTCCAGCCTCCCCCAGCAGACAGCCACGTCAGGTCTCCCTACACCCCTTTGGTTAATCCCCTATTTTACTTGACTAAGAGTCAAAAGGCAAGAGGACGGCACCCAAATGAACTAAGCTCACTTAAATCACTGGCAGGGTAATTTGATAGATGAGTTGGCCAGCACCCACTTTGGGAATTAAGCAAAGCCTGCGCCGTGGAGACAGTGGGAAATAACCCTGAGTGACTGTGGTGAACAGGCGGCCTCATTTCACCTGGGGGGACAGGCCCAGCTCCAGCTCCGCAGCTCAGATTGGAAGATGGTGTGCGGTGTCTGCTGGGCAGACGGGTGACATTTCTCTTTCGGTCGGTCTCTCCCTCCAAAGCAGGACAAATGTCTCAGCAGTGGGGCCTTGGGCAGAACCAACAGCCCCCTCGGTTGCTGCTCAGACTCACCTAGGGTTAGGGTAGCTAGCTACTGAGGAGGGGGCAACTGGAACCCTGCCTCAGGGTTCCCTCCCACCAGCCCACCCAGGTAAGGGCTCCAGCAGACGCTCTTGTTTGTTGAGCTCACTCATCTGTTGACGGAACACAGAGGAAACAAGGGTCTTTCAACGTTCGGGAGTCCTGTTATAAAATGGATGTTTTATGGGTCACATGCAGAAACTGACCACTTGCAGAAGGCCGCCCCACTCTGCAGAGGGGCCAGTTGTGAGGCAGAAACTTCTAGGTCCTTTCATCGAGATGTGGATTGTTAGCTCTGACTTCAGATAAGCAGAATAAACAAGCCTCAGCCCAAGTGGGAACTGGTTTTGCCCCCTTTCTTTGCTTTTCTAAGCCATCAAAGCCAAGTTCCTAAAGCCGGACTGTCTCACGGTGCTTTCTGATGGTTTCATTGTTTTGTTTATTGTGCTTATGGCAAGTGCTAACAGACTGCTTTCAAAGTGTGTTGATATTTCAGTTGTTTTTGAATGGCCCTTCTGTTTTTCTGCATCTGGACAGCATTAGAGTCTGGCCCCAGGGAACCACTGGGTTCCTATAAAAGTGTACCAGGTCCTCTTCTGCAGCAAACACTGGCCATGACAAGATCAGACACCCCATTTGGGCAGGAACACACACCAAAAATTAGAGCGGAATCATGAGACCACCTTCAGCAGCCAGGGAAGACAGGCCTGGGCTGGGAAGAGCCCAGTGAGTGCTGCCAAGTGGACTGTGGGTGTTCTCTTTCTGTCCATGGACATGCTGTGGTCTTCCCGCAAGAAGAACTCTACTGAGCCGAGGATAGGGTGATGCCATGAGCTGTTTGTTGTCCGTAGCTTCATAGATTCCCTGCTCCCCCAATCTGTCTTTTTTTTTTTTTTTTAATTTTCTAGAGGTCTCACTCTGTCACCCAGCAACGTAGCTCACTGCAACCTCAGACTCCTGGGCTCAACAATCCTCCTGCTTCAGCCCCCTGAGTAGCTGGGGCTACAGGCATGTGCCACCATGCCCAGTTAATTAATTTATTTATTCTCATCAGTTTTAGTAGAGATGAGGTCTCACTCTGTTGCCTAGGTTGGTCTCGAACTCCTGGGCTCGAGCGATCCTCCCATCTTGGCCTCTCAAAGTGCTGGGATTACAGGCGTGAGCCATCGTGCCCAGCCTCTCTCTCTGTCTTCTAAATTTCTGGTTACCTGGTCAACCACCAGCAGAGTTTTTAAATAGGAGGTTGTCGAGGATTGGACAAGGAACAAGAACTGGAAAAGGGAGAATGGCTTAGTGTCCAGGGGAAGCCTGGAAGAGGCAGCACAGGCCTAGAACCCCCACACTGCAGCTCCTGACCTGCTCCAGGCAGAAGCTCTTTTGGGGGATCTTTTGCAACATTGCCCGAAGGGCTGGACCTGGGAAAGGGCAGGGTGGAATTGTCCTCCTAAGACACTGTCTGTGGTTTTCAAGGGCTTTCCCTTTCTATGTCTGCTCCAGCTCCACCCAACCCTCTCCAGCCCCACGGTGTGCCGCATCAGAACACTTTAGGCTAATGCAAAACCAGGCTCCAACCAGCTCCCTCTGGTGGGAGAGAATCTGGGGGTACGATCTCACTTAACTTTATAAGATTAGCACAAACTCGAAACTATTCCCTTACCTTTCCTTCTTTCTTTTTTCTTGTTCTTTTTTTTTCACCCAGGCTAAAGTGCAGTGGTGCAATCACAGTTCATTGCAGCCTCAAACTCCTGGGCTCAAATGATCCTCCTGCCTCAACTTCCTGAGTAGCTGGGACTGCAGGCACATGTCACCATGCCTGGCTAATTTTTAAAATTTTTGTAGAGATAGTCTTGCTATGTTGTCTAGCCTGGTCTAATCCATTTCTTCAAGGCCATCTCTGTTTTCCCCCTTCCAAGTTGCCTGAGGTTTTCTTTAGCCCACGAACCTGATCAGCTTGTAAACAGTCCTCTCTGGTTTGGTATCAGGAGTGGCAGGGCCCTCTTCTGCCTGACATCCAGATAGCTCTGTGGCTCGGTATGAGAAGATCTTGACTGAGCAGTTCCTATGAGCTCCTGCTAAGTCACATGGGATGGAGAAAGAAAAGCGGTAAGTGAGCTTTGGTGCTTCCATGCCGCAGTGCAAGGAAATCCAGGGAGCTGGCGAAAGAAAAAAGCTAGCTCTGTCAGTTGGTTCTAAAAAGAACCATGGAGGCTCTTAGACCTGCAATCAGCGTGTTCATGTCTATAAACACACTGGGGCAGGGGAAGGGCTGCAAGGGTTGGCTGTGATCGTGATGACTGGTCTCTATTCAATACGTCTCAAAGTTCTTGTCTTCCTTATGGCTACATACCCTAGCCTTTTTCTCTAGGTGTGTATTATGTTGTTAAGGATTCTCCTTTAAGCTGTCTGTCCTTCTTGAAGTTTTAGCATCCTCAGAATTGGATATATTCTTGCGTTTACTTTAGCCCATTTGGGGCACTGGATAAAGCCCTAAACAGCGCCATTTTGTTTTTGTGTTTTTGTTGCATTGGCTTTTGGTTCCAGCAAGGAGGCAATGTGAGACGCTTGGTCCGGGGCCAGGCACATCCTGACAGGCTAGGCTGATTGGCCTCTGAGAAGCTGAGCACACCCTCTACGGAGGCAGGAATATTCTGTGAGAAGGACTTTCTTGTTTTCCGATTCCTGGAATAGGCGAGGTAGAGAATGGTGGTCATCTGTCTGCCACACCGTGTGTGTGTGTGAACACTTGTCATTTTGAAAAATTGTAAACTTTATTTAGCAGTTTCTTTCTCACTGGGGTTTCTCCTTGTGTGAAACTTTAATTTTATAGCTTTGGCTGTTAATTCATCATGGGCACCACCATCAATAAATATTTATTGAGCTTTCACTGGGCATGGCATGTTGAAATAAGAACTATATATTTGACTCAAGAGGAGTTCATAGTGGATGGGGTTAGATTTTGGGAGGGGGCAGAAAAAACCTCTTTGAGGTCTCTTGCAACCCTGGGATTTTATGGCTTTGTAACCAAGGTGATAGGGTCAGCTTGACACATATCAGGCAGTCAGCTCTACACACATCAGGCAATCAGCTCAAACAAGAGAATGGGGCTTTGAGAGGTGCATGGGCCATCACAAAGATAGTTGCCTTTAGAAAACCTATCCAGAACTGGCAATGGGACTGCCATCAGCAGTGCTAGCAGATGTCCACTTTGGGACCTAGGGCTGCAAAGGAATAAAGTGGATCTTCTTGGTCTTCCTTATGGTGCCCTGTGGAAGTAAGTACTTGCTGATTGAGTGATGGTTTGCCCTTTGATTCTGGAATTTAAAAGGAACACAGGGCTGGGTGTGATGACTTACACCTGTAATCCCAGAGCTTTGGGAGACTCAGGCAAGAGGATCACTTGAGGCCAGGATTTTGAGACCAGCCTGGGCAACACAGCAAGACCCTAGCTCTACAAAAATGAAAAAAATTAGCAGGCATGGTGGCATGTACTTGTAGTCCCAGCTACTTGGAAGGCTGAGACAGGAGGATCACTTGCGCCCAGGAGCTGGAGGCTGCAGTGAGCTATAATTGTGCGAACGCACTGCAGCCTGGGTGACAGAGAGACCCTATTGCTAAGTAAAATACAATAAAGTAGAATAAAATAAAATAAGGTCTAATGAGTCTAGAGCTTGGGAAAGTTTGGAGCCTGTTGATGCATTGGTAGGAGAAGATGGAGTGTCTTTTATTGCAGACTTCTCAGTGGCAGACTGGTGGGTGCCCCTGAGCGCTGTGGGCTACGGGAGGGCCTTGGGAGGGGAGCTGCATGAGTCTCATGGATCCCTAGTTAATCAGACCAGAAGCAGCCAGTCTACCGCAGCAGTGATGCGGGCCTCCTGGAGGTTTTCTTCAACGTTATGAAGATGAACAGGGCTCTGAGAATTCCCTTTGGACCTGGGCTCCGTGCTAATTGCCTCCATATTTATGTGATGATGGGAGGACCACAGTGGCAGCCTCTGAAGTAGAGTCTGGGGACGATTCAGCAAAGCGGCCCTGGCTCTGGTGATTGTTGGGCACCAGTAGATCTGAGCCTTCAGGGGCCCAGAGGCTCAGCTCCCTGTTGCCAGGCAGGCACAGTGCTATTATTATTGTTATTATTATTATTATTCCCTTTTTCTAAAAGAGAAGCTGAAATAGAAACCCAGAATGGTGAAGTGCCTAGGTAATACTATGGGAACCACGGAGTCAAGGTAAACAGGAGCAGGAGAGTCTGTATTTCCTGTCTTCCAGCTCATGGTTCCTCCACTGCCAAGGGGAAGGGGCAGGGAATTGAATAGTACTGATCCTGTCTTTTTCATAAAAGATGATGTTCGGTGTCTCACAAGCAACTGCTTTTCCCCTGAGGTTAAACTGGTGTTATTAGGGCTGAAAGGGGCTGATAGAGAAGCAAGGAACTAGGGAATACCCCTTGGTTCCATATCTATTCCTAGTTGGACTGTGGGCTAGCTGCCTCGCCTTGCCGAGCCACGGTTTCCCTTTCTGTAAGGGGAGGATAACAGGGTTAACTATCTCATGGGAATGTTATGGGCAGTAGATGAAATAATATATAAGGAGATTTGGATCTTGCTTGGAACAAAAGTTAGTGACTCATAAATGGGTGCTGAGATAGGGAGGCAGTCTGGTGGTGAGCGTGCACACTCTGAGCTGCCTGCCTGAACCCAGAGAGGTCAAACGACTTGCCAGGTCACGCAGCTAGTGAGGGGAGAAGTCGTGGCAAGTTCCCAGTGCAGCAGTCTTTCGAGATCTCTCCATGCTGGATCCTCTGATCGGGGGACTCAGGGTGGGGCTCTCCAGGCACCAGTGCTAGTCATAGGAGGGGCCCATCTTGGGGACTGGGGTGTCCTCTTAGGATAACTGTCACTTGGTAAGGGGCACAGCATTGGAGAGATTGGCAGGGACTCCTGGTGAGATGGCTCTGGGGTGAGCCTGAGTCTCGACCTTGTCTACCACAATGCAGTGGCTGAAGTTGCCTCGGGGCACAGCGGAAGCTACATGGGCCGGGCAGGGTGGGAACACCCCTTGTGCTCTGGGATCTCAGCTTGGCTTTCCATCAAGCCTCTGTTGGTGCCTGGTTCCCCCATAAAGCCATTATGTACTGGGAGAATTAATCACGCCGTTTGGTAAGCATTATGGCACTTTTATGGCAGCTTTGAAGCTAATCTGTCACTAATGCCTGCTGGATTATCATGATTTCTTGCAGTTGTGATTCATTAACTCGAGGCCTAATGGTAATTCTATTAAACATCTTCCATCACTGTTTGCCCCAACATGTCCCCACTCTCTGGTCTATTGTGCTGTTGCAGTGGCATGACTGACAACCTGTGTGGTCTCCAAAATTGGAGTCCCAGCGAGATGAACAGATCCCCCAGCCAGCCAGAAACTGCCCAGCCGTGTGTCTACCCACTGCCCAAGCTCAGAGCACTTCTCCCTGCCTCAGCTCATGCTGCCAATGAGCATTGTTTGCACTTTTTCAACTTTAGCTTTTCTCCAGAGGAGGCCACAGTGCCTTTCCTGAAATCTCCATCACTGCCTTTAAGAGGGCAGATGATGCAGAGGCGAAGGTGAGGCTGTATAGATGGGTGAGTTTCAGAGTGAGACAAGAACCCACAGTTCCCAGGGGACTGTTAGACCTGGCGGAGCCTACCTGGGCTGGAAGTGTGTTTGGGGCCCGGAGAGAGAAATAGGAGCACTGCTAAAGAAATCTGGGCACACCCTCGCCTTTTTCTTCTTGCTCAGGACTGACAGCATTCACGGGAGAGGAGGCAGGCAGAGGGGCAGGGGAGTGGCTGTGGTGCCCATGTCGGGCCTGCCCATGTTCATAAAAGCCCTTGCTGAGAGCTTTCAGCAAGAGATGGTTCTCTTAGGCTGGCTGCTGTCTGCAAAAGGTCAGCTTCAGGGCAGGGCTTGACGGATGGGCTGTGAGCAGGCAAGAAAAAGCAAGCTGGGGAGGAGGGGGCTGGTGTGTGTGTGGGGTGGGGAGTGGGAAGAAGTCGGTGGAGACCTGGGGCATGGGCTCTGTCCTGGTGCCAGAGGAGGCTGGGAGGACAGTGTCTTGTTCCTCCTTCCGCATCATCCATCAAGCCCAGTGCTGATATCTCAACAATCTGTAACCTCCTCCTCCTCCTCTCTAACCTGCTCAAGTGCGCACCGGCCCTGACCCTTCCCGCCCTCACTCGGGCCTCGGCTGCTGTGGGTTGATGGATGGCTTCTCCTCCCGCCAGGCTCGCCTCCCCGCAGCTGGGGAAACAGGCACAGGTAGAGGTGGGGTCAAGCCCGGGGCAGCCACGGTGACCCCGTCACCGAGGCCAAGGGACCCTGCGTTCCCAGAGGCAGCAGGTGCTACCAGGGATATAGAAATAGAACAGAGAGAGGAAACAAGCAGCGAATTCCAACTATATAAGGAGGAAAGGGGAAAAAAAAGCACCCCAAACCGAAACCAAAAAACCTCTCTGCATCCTGAGGTCTTCCAAGACTTCTGAAAATCTTGAACATGGTGCGATGTCTTCTTTGCACAGTTACAACGTAGTCTGCTCCAACCCATCTGTGTTTTCTCACGCCTGTGCGCTTTAAGAACCGCTGAAATGAAAAACAAGTTAAAAAATCCGTAGATGTATATATAGTGAGGCTGAGAAAGAGAGGACAGTACCCTGCAGCCTGTACAGCATGTATTTGCTTTTTATTTAAATTTTTTTTTTTTTTTGCCAGTGTTTGTTGCAAGAAAAAGTGTATAAAAATAATCCTTAGACAACTGGAGTAAATATTCGCAACACATCAGCTGAGTGGAAGTCAGGATCCAATGCTCCCATCCTTCCTCTTTCTGGGCATTGATGGAAGGAGTAGAAAGGATCTTTGCCCCTTTTTTCCAGCTTCTAGGTGACTGCGTTTCTTGTTCTAGTTGAAACTGCTTCTTCTGGTGAGGTTTGCAAACTGGACAGGTGGAGTGAGGACTGGATAGCTGATCCAATAATGAGAGGCTACATTGAGAAGCTCCCTCTAAGAGGGCTTAGAGGTCTTTTGAAAACAAGAAGTGACTAGCAGCCTGGAAATGGTGTGTGTGTGTGGTGGGAAGTGCTGCTGCAGAGGCCTGAGCCTGCTGCCAAGAGGGTCAGGTGAGAATTCAGCTTGGCATTGGTGGACTCCTCCTTGGCCTTGAAGTCCCCTCCTCAATACCTCAGTGGCTGGCCACCCCTGCAGCCTGGCACCAACGTCCCGGGCTGCTTCCTTGCTGGAACTTTTAGAGGCCGAGCAGGATGTCCAGGAGGGACTCTCCAGGCAGGGGGCTTGGGGGTTTTGGAATTTTAAGTGAATTGAAGAGAGAGAGGTGGTAGGTGGGGGAGAGGGTGTGAGTAGAACAAGAGAAAGACAGGGCGAAGAAAGGAAATGGGGGAAAACAGAAATTGCAAGGCCGGCGGGAGAGAGAGAAGAGCGCGAGAGGAAGATCCAAGAGTGAGATGGTCACGGGACAGGAGTCAGCAGGGAGAGCAAGAGGCAAAGGAAATTTAATGAGGGCAACTTGAAGGCCAGCGTTCACCAACAGCTGGCGGGGTGCCGGGTTTGATCTCCTTGTGAGTCAGGCGGTCTGATTAATCGTGGCCTGTGGAGGAGGACGGACACCTGGCCCCGCCGCTGGGCTCTTTGATCTGCAGGGTTTCTCAGGGCCTGTGGGAGGGGAGTTGCATATATGTGTGTGCTCCCAGGGCACCAAAGCCTCGTGGGGGCTCCCTGGGAAGGAAGTGAGGGAGGGCAGGGAGAGCGGCCTTCAGAGAGGCGTCTGGGGCGTGGGGACAGGCCAGGAGGGGCCTGCAGCCTCCTGGAGCTGAGAGGCCTGTGGGGACAAAACTCCTGAGAGGAAGGCTTTCAGGGGAATTTGGAATGGAGGGGGGCCACTTGGAGAGAAAAGTTCATAATCTCAGGGTGATTTGGCATTCACCCCACTCTCGTTCCCTGCTAGGGAGTAACTGAATGGTTAGGGAGAACCAGTGGGAGTAGATAGCCATTTGCACAAAATTATGTTATGTTGCTTGTGGCTACAGGGCTGAGCCCCATTCCTTCCTTTCTTCCTTCCTTGCTTCCTCCCTTCCCCTCCTCTCCCCTCCCCTCGCCTTCCTTTGTTTTTTGAGACAGAGTCTCCTCCCTCTGTTGCCCAGGGTGGAGTGCAGTGGTGCGATCATAGCTCACTGCAGCCTGGAACTCCCGGGCTCTAGCCATCTTCCCACTTCAGCCTCCTGAGTAGCTGTGACTATAGGCACACGCCACCATTCCTGGCTAATTTTTTAATGTTTTGGAGAGATGAGGTTTTGCCATGTTGTCCAGGCTGGTATGGAACTACTGGGCTCAGGTGATCCTCCCTGCTCAGCCTCCCAAAGTTCTGGAATTATAGGCATGAGCCACTGTGCCCCGCCAGAAGTGAGCTCTTCTGGGGTGTGAGGAGAAGGGGAATGTAGGGCTCCCTCGAACTGGCTTCATTTTATACATGTTAGATGAAAACAGATTTGAGAAAAGAAAGCGACATATTGCCAAAAAAAAAAAAAAAAAAAAGCCTCAAGAAGAAGGAAAAAAGGAACTAAAACCCTAATGCCCTTAAAAAAAAAAACCAAAAAAAAAAAAAAAAAAAAAAAATCATAAATTATGTCTTTGGACTAAATCCATTGGTGTTCTGCCAATTTCAAATAATAGTGTAACTTGATTAAAAAACTTTACAGGATTTAAAGTTGTTGGCTTCTCTGACTCCTCCTTAAGACTTCTCCTTAAGTCACTGTCTACAACAGGCTAATTTGTTCCCAGATTCCTTAATCTTCAGTGAGTTGGTGATGGCGCTTATAACTCCGTAGCCATATTTGAAGTGTTTGTGATCTCTTTCGCTCATGACTTCCATCTAGAATTTGAGGGTGACTTAAAACATTACCCTGAACATGTGCTGCTATTGAAATGCAGTGCGTGTGCGTGTGTGTGTGTCTGCCTCTGTGAGTGTATGCTTATGTGTAAACTTTTCAGATTTTGCCTGCCTTGGTCTCCTTCTGGGCTGCCAAACTGTTGCTCATAGCTGCCTTAAGACTCCAAAAAGGGAAGCATTGGGAACAATAAGAATGTCTCCCAAGAGTTCAGCCAGAACACAGGATGTGGGCTGGGAGGGATATAGGCTCCGATGACTAGCAGCAAAGAGAATTCCAAAGTGCAGGGCACATTTTCTGGGGGGATTGGGGTTTTGACCGGATGCTATTAGCATGGTTTAGGGGGCAGCTGTGGGGCAATGCAGAGGGCACCAGCCTTGTCTCCGAAGGCCTGAGTTCAAATTCCGGTTCCATGACTCAGTGACTAGCTGCGTGAACTTGGGCCTGCCCCTTCATCAGTTTCCTCGTCTAGAAAATGAGATAAGGAAAAATCCTTGCCTCACAGGCTTGTTCTGGGGATTAAATGCATTAGTTTCTGTGAAAGCACCCTGTAAATGATGAAGCCTTCAATTAACAGCAGGCATTAGAATTACTGCTTCTATTACAGAATTCCAGGTCTCTTTAAACGCTCGTGTTGACAGCGGGGATGTTTTAATTTCAAACAGGGTTGGCGCACGGAGGGCATTAGCAAAAGGGCCCCCGTGTTACGTGCTCCCCTTGGGGCACCTGCTCTCCTGTAATTATTATTTACTAATAAGTACGTCTTGTTCATCAGTGTTCCATTAAACCCGGCTGCAGTCCTTCACCTGGCTGACCTGGCTTTTCCAGATGGGACAATGCAGGGGCGCTGGGTGCTCCGTCCAGTGGTGTGTATCTTGGCCTGTGGGCTGCTGCACCTGGCCTTTCCAGGGAGGGTGGGTCCCCAGCTGAGCAAGTGGCAGCAACTCTCAAATTTGTGCTCTTGTGCACAGTTTCATTCCCACTTCAGCCTGTTTTGCTTGTTCATAAGAGGTAAGAGGAACACTGCATACCTCCAGCCTGGGCTCCCTGGAGCTTCTCTGCTTGTCAGTAAGTCCTCAGATGGGAGGATATTGCTGCGGTTGACAGCTGAATGGGTGGTGTCTGGAGCTCAGGCTCTGGGTTCAAATGCCTGCTGTGGCATGGGACTTGTGGGACATGGGACATGCCATCCCCGACATGGAGGAAACCCTTCCAGGCCTCTGTAAAACTCCTAATCAGTGTTGGGCACATAGTAGATGCTCAAGAAATGATTATTTTTCTAAGATCAATAGTGTTGACCCTGGGTGTACATTGAAATCACTAGGTAAATTTCCAAGGCCCAGGCCCCACCTCTAGAAATTCTGGTTGTTCTGATCTGAAGTTAAACCTTAACATCAATAGTATTATCAAAGTTCTCAGGTGATTCTAACATGTAGCCAAGGTTAAGAAATACCAGAGTGTCTCAAACTTAATGTTCATACATGTCAGCTGGGGATCTTATTAAAATGTAGATTCAGGCCAGGTGCAGTGGCTCACACCTGTAATCCCAGCCCTTTGGGAGGCCGAGGCGGGTGGATCACTTGAGGTCAGGAGTTTGAGACCAGCCTGGCCAACATGGTGAAACCCCCTCTCTACTAAAAATACAAAAATTAGCTGAGTGTAGTGGCGGGTGCCTGTAATCCCAGCTACTCAGGAGGCTGAGGCAGGACAATTGCCGGAACCCAGGAGGTGGAGGTTGCAGTGAGCTGAGATTGCGCCATTGCACTCCAGCCCGGGTGGACAACAGCGAGACTCTGTCTAAAAAAAACAAAACAAAACAAAAAAGAATTAGCCAGGCATGGTGGCATGTACCGGTAGTCCCAGTTACTCGGGAGGCTGAGGCAGGAGGACGCTTGAGTTTGGGAGGTGGAGGTTGTAGTGAGCCGAGAGCACACACACCACTGCACTCCAGCCTGGGTGATGGGAGTGAAACCCTGTCTCAAAAAAAAATGTAGATTCTGAGTCAGAAGGTGTGGGGCAGTGGGACCTCTGCATTACTACCAAGCCAGGAATGCCAATGCCACGATCATGGACCACACTTTGAGGAGCAAGTCTCTATCCTTCCCTGATCCTTATACCTCAGTGTGCCTGGCCAAGACTATGGATGGGAGGCCCTGGGAAGCAAGTGGAGATGAATACATGAAGAAACTTGGGTGGAAACTACTGAGGCTTCCTTAAGAATGTTCCTGCCAGGTACCAGTCCTGGAATCTGCAATCCTCTACACACATACACACACACACACACACACACACACACACACATATCTCCTTCTGAATCCAGTTTGGAATATCCATATAAATAGCAACCAGAAGACGTTTTCCAATATTTCCAAGTTATCTAGTTTGAAAATATTGGAAATATTTCTATGTTTCCAAGCTTTCTAGTTCACTCTTGAAGATAATCAAATGAATAAAAACATTTGCCATGGAACAGTGAGGACCCATGCCATGAGTTTAAATACCTACTCATAATACTCAACTGGAAAAGTAATCCCTAACTTGGGCTTAGGGATTACCAAATGAAACCCCCACAGATGGCTAGGATAACACCGTAAAAACCCAGGGAGGCTGCAAATGACAGGTAGTACAGGCACACGGAACGGACGATGCATTTGTTTGAGGGAGACAGAATTGACCATGGAACAAAGGGTTTCTGGCCAATGGGAGATGGCCTTCCAGATAGCACTCAGCCTGGAAGATCCTCCCTAGAGCCAATGACAGGGATGTGTATACACTACTGCCGCTCTCTCAGCGCAGGTGCAGAAGATGCTTGGGAGCAGGCACTTTTGCAGTAGACACTGGCAGAGTTGGTTTTCCAGGGAGTAAGATCATGCTACAGCACCTTTCATGAATTAATGGCATGATACATAGAGAATGGAATAACCAGAGTATCTAGCCGATGAAGACGCCTCATTAAAAAATGAGCTTTGAGCAACTGAGGGTCCTCTGCAGCTAGACTCTCTGCTAAGACCCTGGAAAGGATGAATCTGACATGCAGTGAGGCTAGTTATACCAGCTAGGGCCCACACCATGTGTCATGCAGCATGTGACATGATCTGATCAGCAGAGGATGAACAATTAGGACCACTGTGGAAGAAGAAAGCCCTGATCTGACCCATGTTGAAGGATTTCACTCACTGAAAAGAATTTTGTTGTAGGGTTGAGGGCTGGTAGTTGACATTAGAACCACATGGTGGTCATGCCTGTCTCCTTGGTTGGACCGTACAACTGGGCTTAAGTTAACTGTTCAGCAAACAGTATAGAGTTTTTCTCTAGGTTGGGATCATCTGTCTCAGTATTTTTATTTTATTAATTTTTTTTAAGACAGAGTCTTGCTCTGTCATCCAGGCTGCAGTGCAGTGGCACGATCTTGGCTCACTGCAACCTCTGCCTCCCAGGTTCAAGTGACTCTCCTGCCTCAGCCTCCCAAGTAGCTGGGATTACAGGCCTGTGCTACCATGCCTAGATAATTTTTGTATTTTTAGTAGAGATGGGGTTTCTCCACGTTGGCCAGGCTGGTCTCGAACTCCTGACCTCAGGTGATCTGCTAACCTCAGCCTCCCAAAGTGCTGGGATTACAGGTGTGAGCCATCGTGCCCAGCTGTCTCAGTCCCTTTTCATTGTCTTTGTAAAGTCAGGTTGTTAGAAACAGATATCTGGGCACAATGAACCCAGCTGCCCATCACTGTCGAGGTCCTGGTATATCGAGTGGTCAGGCAAGGAACCCCTTTTCCTGCAAGCTTCCTGCACACAGCTTATTCTTGCCTTGAGATGCTATCCATTTCTGGAAAACCAGAGGAGAGCACCACGCAGGCTTCCGTCGGCTTGTTTGAGCACATCTACCTCCAAGAAGTCTGGGGCCTGTTTGCATGCAGAAATCGACATGTGCCATTTCGGAAATCTTGTTTTATTGCTCCTTTTCCTCTGACAGTCCCCCTCCTCTGCCACCGCCTCTTTCCCTCCTTAGGAATACTAGTCCCAGATGTGACTCTCTCTGTTTCCTTTGGCTGGGAATTTGCCGTTTTCCCATAACCCAGTCGGGTTGCCTGTTAGAGAAACCAAAAAACTTCAACTTTCTGGGAAGACAGCTAATTAAATTCCCAAAGAGGGAAGAGGAAAGCCCCCTCTGAAACAGACAGATACGTCCTCATAGTATATAATAATCACAGAAGAGAAAGTGCCTGGGTTGAGCCTAGGGAGACAGTAACATGGTGTTCTGTTTCTTAATGTCCTCTGCAAAGAAGCTGGCCCCGGGTTTAAAATAGCCCTCTGGTAAAAGCAACTATTTAAAGAGTATTGGGGTCTGAAAAATGCAAAACAAAGCGTTGTTGATTAAAAACACATGGTTTGTTCTCGAGACATGAGTAGCCAGCAAAATCAAATGTGACAGTGTTTTGGCTTTTTCTATCCCACAAGACATGATGGTGATTTATTAGAGTGATGTCAGCTGTGGTTAAAAAAAGTTTGCTGTGTTGTCTTAATAAAAAGAGGCTTTACCTTGGAGCTGTCAAACTCCCTTTCTCCTCTGATTTGAAGCAGTGACTGCAAGGCCCTTGGCTCTCCTGCAGGGACTTCTCCCCAAGGGGCAGACTTCTGCCTTTGGAGAGTGCATGAGGTCACAGGGCGCTGCATGCTTCTTGTTGGAGATGCAGGATGGGCTTTAAGGCAAGGGCTGTAGCCCGATCTTGCTTTACTTGGCTTGTAGGTAGAGAGTACAGAGATGCTGCACCCATCTTGGAGCTGAAGCATGGCTTGACCTGGTTGGTTTAAGGTGGGGGGCTTTGGATAGAGGGAGCACTGTAGAAAGGGAAGTTTTTAGCCCATGGGCTTCTGTAGGCATGGGTGCTTGCAGATATTGAGAAGCTGGGCTGTTAGTTGAATAGAAGGGAAATTTCCTAGTCAAAGATCTTTGGTTATAAGGAAGAGAAACTCCTCAAATTCAAGTAAACAAGATTTATTGAAAGGACATAACAGTCCATTTCACAGACATCTAAGAAAAGAAAGACCATCTGGGGAATGGGAGTGGGCAACCCGCACCAGGGCTGCTTTCTCTGCTTTTCTGGAGCTGTGTGGCCTCTTATTGCCACTGGGTTTGTGTTCCGTTCTCTGCCCAGGGCTTTCCTCGGGGAGATTCTTAGCTTTTGCTTCTTCGTGGCTTTGACTGGCTGCACATCACCTGTGTCCCAATGCTCTGCCATCCCATTCTTGTTTAACTCTGCTCATCATTCTCCACTTCAGTCTCATTGCCTCCACCCCAGATTCCTAAGAGAAAATCCAGTTGTCTTAATGTGAATCAGTTACGTGTCTCTGATCTAATCAGCCGTCGCTCAGGAGCTATGGGCAAGGTCTTGGGGTTCAAAGGGGAGCCGTTTTCAGAGACTGGAGGTGGATCCACCTCTGTGAGAGGGTGTGGCCAGGAGGCAGAGTTAGGCAGATCAGTGACAGAAAGGAACTGCGTCAGGGAAATTGAAGAAAGCACTGACAGGGATGTGTTTTTGTCCTGAGGATCAATGGGGGCTGAGATTGAGAATCGGCTGTCACCGTTTCTGAATGCCTTCCTACCTCTTCCCCAGGAAGGGTCATGACCACATTGGGAAGGTGAAATTCCAGGGGATACTTTTAAGCCTGTAGTCATGCCTAGAAAGTGAAAAGATGACATTATTTTTTAAATTAGTAACATGGTTGCTTTTTCCTAATTACATAAGAAACACACAAATGATTGTAGAAAGCTTGGAAAACAGTAACACACAAATATAGAAATAAAAAGCACCCTTAATGCGAGATAACCGCCGTTAACATATTGGTATATTTCCTTCTATTCTTTCTTCTTTAAGTAGTAGCCTGAGGCTATGGGAATGTTCTGTGCTTAAGATCTATCTTTTTGCTTTAATTATATGTCTTCAGACTCTGTAAGACTTTAGGATTGCTTGAAATTTATTCTCATAATTTTCCCTGAGCACACAGAATTGTTTTTTCCCCTGGCTCTGTTACCTTTTCCTGTAAGTGGTAGCTCAAATGAAATCGGTATTTGTTAGTACCTCTCTGCTGCCACCTTACTTTCATGCAAGTCACCACCCTTCCCTCCAAACAACCACGATTGTTATTATTATTATTGTTATTATTATTATTTTTGGTTTGTTTATTTTTTGAGACGGAGTCTCACTCTGTCGCCCAGGCTGGAGTGCAGTGGTGTGATCTTGGCTCACTGCAGCCTCATCCTCCTGGGCTCAAGCAGTTCTCCTGACTCAGCCTCCCAGGTAGCTGAGATTACAGGCACCAGCCATCACACCTGGCTAATCGGCTAATTTTTATATTTTTAATAGAGACGGGGTTTCACAATTTTGGCCAGGCTGGTCTTGAACTCCTGACCACCTGCCTTGGCCTCCCAAAGTGCTGGGATTACAGGCATGAGCCACCGCACCTGGCGGACCATGATTTTTTTTTCCAACTTTGGGATCCTTTTTATTACTGAAATTTCAAGAATGTAATATAAACACTCAATTTTACTAGCTGCAAATATTCTGATGGTGACCCTAAGTTATTTCTAAATTCTGAGACCATGACTGTTTTTAAAACGTTTCCACTCTTGCATTCTTTCCACTTTCTTCTTCTGGGTGATCTTTTCAAGCCCCAAATCTGTTCTCATCATTCTTTGCTGGAAATCCTTTGCCGGTTATCTCTTGCATTTAGGATAAGATAGAAAAGATATCTAACAAGTTCCTCCTCTGCCTCACTTGCTCAGAGTTCCCGGCCACACGTGCCTTCTCTCAGTCCTTTGACTAACTTCAATCACTTTCGTGCCTCAGGCCTTTGCAAATACTGTTCCTGCTGTTCCAAACTGCTTCACCCAAGTCTTTAGTTGGGTGGACTCAGCCTCCAGCTCTCAGGTCAAATGTCGCTTCCCCAGAGACACCTTTTCTTGACACTGGCCCTCCATATAGTCTCTCAATATCCCTCTTACATTTCCTTCATGCTACTTATCACAGTTTGGAATTATACTCCGATTTGTTTGGTTGCCACGTAATGTTTGTGTCCTTGATAGGCATGTGTGTCCCTAAGGCAGAGCAAATCTGTTTTGTGAAAGGTTGTACCCTCTTCCTGCTTTTGTCCCGGGTCCCTGACTCAGCCACTGCCCTCACCTCCCCATCCCTAGTGCAGTGCCTGCCATAGATTAGATACTCAATCGATGCTTGTTGAATGAATGAGTGATGCCATTTCTTACCTGTTGCAAACATACAAGTGAGGAGCCATAACATTGCAGCATGTTGAATTGGGAGGTCTAGGCAGATAACATGGTTTTCAATAGACCTTGGTGTGAGTAGCTTTCATATTTGCCATAATTTGTGAGTGTCCCTAAGGCTCACGGCATATAGTAATTTGTGATTGTGGTGAGGTCTGAGCTTGCATTGCATGTGCTGAGATGCCAGTGTGTGAGGCAGGTTCCTGCCTGGTGAGTGAGACAGATTTTCAGTGCTGTAGCTACACCTTAATGTGGCTTTGCTACTCTCTGCTTCTCACATCCTATGGGGATCTTTCTATAGGGAGAGTGCATTCTAGAACATCTCTGACAGCTGGTCAAGGCTCTGGGATTGAATACCTCCATGAAACAGAGCTCTCTGCCTCTGAATCAGCCTAGTGGACAGCTCTGGCTGTTAGATAGAGCTTCCCTGAGTTAAAGAGAGATTTAGTTTCCTTAGAACCTTTACTATTGACTGCCTTCTGTCTTTTGGAGAAACATCAATTTCATTCAAGGGCCATTTACTGAACCCTGACATTGTATATAGCAGGTGACATGCCAGGCACTGGGTGTGGAGTGCTGGGTAACACACACTCGAAAAGCTCAGCTTAGGGAATACCAATTGCAGGTCACAGTGTTCTCACATAATTGTCTCATCACAACAGCTTTGCAATGTACATGTTATTAGGCCCATTTTACAGGTGAGGAAATAAAGTCTTGGAGAGTTTATATGACTTGTTTGGGATTACACAGTTTGCATGCGAGGAGACTATAGCTCAATCTTAAATGTTTTGACTCCAACCTATTGTGCATTTTTTACTTCCCTAAGCTGAAAATATAAAATTTCTGCTTCAGGCAGCCCCTAGTATATTTAAGCGTAGCTACTGGACTCCCCAAATCATCTTTTCTCCTGCATAAACTTGATTCCCCAAAGTATGATGATACCTACTGGGTCTTCTTTGGACCCAGTCATGTGGAAGTACCCTTGCACGTTGCAGAAGGTCCCGGCTATTATACAACACTCTTCCATTTGCAAACCCGGAGGGCCTCAGCCTTGAGTACGAGATTCAGAAGAGGAATTTGGGGTGGTTATTCTCCATGGGCAATGAAACTGGTGGTGAAGCCTGGGACCTATTTCTAGGACAATTCAGGAGGTACTTTCCCAACAAGCATCTCAGCAGTGAAACATGAAAGATGTTCAGATTTCTAGGGCTAGATGTCTGACACTCAGGCCATCTTCTCTACGACATCCCTGTTAGGGTTTTCGCAGGCATCTGTCTAAATGGGTCACATTACAGGGCACTCACAACTATCTGAGAAATCTCTAATAGACAGATCTATTAGATTTTGCTCAACATATAAGGAAAACAATCCCTGTCATTGTGTAGCTTCTGTTTACTGGTCTTCTTTTCGCTGGGCAGCTTAAGTGCAGTACCTCTCTGACATGGCAGGCTGCCACACACTAAATATGCAGGTAGTCCCAGCTGGGGTCCAGACCTGGCTCAGGCAGGTCTCAGCAGGACTGGTGAACTGCTGCATGGGCCTGTTAGAAGCCTATGTGTGCCAGAGCCTCCTGGGAGCCTCCTGGGAAGGAGCTCGTCTGGAAGGAAGAAGGAACCGGGCATAAACACCTAACCTGGTCACTGAGCTTTAATCGTGGCAGGAAAGGAGAGAGGTTCTGAGCATGGCCCAGTGTACAGCTCACAGCAGAATCTGTCTCACTACTCAGCCCCCATTGGACTTCGTTAAGAGATCTATGGAGAGCAAAAAAGCTATGCATAAAAATGGAAAGAATCGTTGACACTAACATGTGGTAGTCATTGGGGAACCAGCTCTGGGACTCATCTTGAGACTAACACAAAATGAGGAGAGAGGCTCACTCTTTCACTGCACTGCAGAGCCTGCAGTTCTCTGGCCTTGGGAGGCCTTGAGCATCTCTGTGGTGGCAAGCACAGCGATACCCAGCAGGAGGTAGCGGTGCCCTGTGTCCTGGCAGGGGCCTGGATCAGGCCAATGAGACTAGAACTGTGGGGACTGAAAACCGCCATATGTGTTGAGCACACATGAGGCACCCCCTAGCCACTCTAGAAATATTGGGGGACACTTGCAAAGAGGCTGCCGCGCTGAGTGAGCTGGTGAAAGTTAAGTCATTGTTGGCCGGGTGCAGTGGCTCACACCTGTAATTCCAGCACTTTGGGAGGCTGGGGTGGGTGGATTGCCTGAGGTCAGGAGTTTGAGACCAGCCTGGGCAACATGGTAAAACCCTGTCTCTACTGAAAATACCGAAAATTAGCCGGGCATGAAGGTGTGTGCCTGTGGTCCCAGCTACTCGGGAGACTGAGGCAGGAAGATCACTTGAGTCCAGGAGGCAGAGGTTGCAGAGAGCCGAGATTGTGCCACTGCACTCCAGCCTGGGTAACAGAGCAAGGCCCTGTCTCAAAAAAAAAAAAAAAAAAAAAAAAAAAAAGAAAGAAAGAAAGAAAGAAAGAAAGTTACACTAATGGGATCACATGCAAATGGGCTGACTGAAACCCAGAGGACCGTCATGATCCCCCGTCCTCTCTTTTCCTGGACGAACATTCCCAGTGTTTTCAATCGCTTTTCTGAACCCACCATTCTGAACCCTCCACCATTCTTGTTACTCTCTTTTGAAACCATTCCAGGCTGTGAGAGCCAAAGTTGTTTGCTCTGAGGGTTTTCAGAAATCTCAGAATTAATCTGGCCTAACATTCTTTTTTAGGCTACATGAAAGAAAGGCCCACAGAGGCTTGAAGAGACTTGTCCCAACTCTATGTCCAGTTAGGAGAAGAGCAAGGACTTCACTCAATGCACACGGCCCTGTTTTTTCTTTTATTCCCACTCAGATTTATTTACTCTTTATTTTTCTGTTGTTGGGTTCGTTTCTGAGCCAGGGGCTTGCAACGTCTGGGCAAATGCACCCATTATGTTCTCATGGCCAGGCATGGTAGAGTTTTGGACTATCCAGCAGCTATCAGAAGCATTTGGTTTTAACCCTCTAAGGGTGAGGGAAACAGACACAGCTTTTCACTGACCCTCAGGGACTCTGCATTCCCTCTGCAGAGACAGGCAAGGGGAGCCCCTCAGTGGAAATAGCATCTCTTTCCTTGCAAGGAATAAGGTCATGCAGGTGCTCTGTGCAGAATCAGAAGGTGACAGAGGGAGGTATGGTCCAGTGACCCCAAAACAAGTGGGAAAATTGTCCACATGGAATAACTTAGTGCTCAGACAAAAAATCCCCCAAGAAAAACTGACCAGGAAAATGTCCCGCCATCAACTGTGGCTCCAGATAGAGAGCTGGGATGGGTCCTTGTAGCCAGTGGAGTCACTTTGATGTCAGAAAAGAGACGTAAGATTCTACACATCTCTGTCTTTGGCTGGGGCTACACCAAAACCCTGAGACGGCCTGCAAAGATCAGCATTTCCTCGACCTCCCTACCCGCGTTCAAGGGTTTGCTTTGTATGTTGAATTCAGGGCTAGCAAGTGGATGCTGCTTCTTTCTATGCCGAGGCCAATGGATTCATGGTGGCTGAGGAAGCGTGGTGTTTGAAAGGAATCCGAGACTGGATGTGAGGAGGAAATGAGTGTTCTGATCAAGCAGCAATGTCTTTGTCAGTCCGAAGGGGAAAAGGATGGGGAGTAGGTTTAAATATCGGGTAGGCAGAATAATAGTTCTCCAAAGATGTCCATATCTTTATGTCTGGAACCTGAGAATATGGAATGTTACATGGTGGGGGTGGGGATTAAGGATGCAGATGGAATTAAGGTTGCCAATTTGCTACTGTACACAGGGGAAGATTACTCTGATTTTCTGTGTGAGTCCAAAGTCATCATAGGGATCCTTATAAGTAAAAAAGGGAGACCAGAGACCAAGAGTCGGTGATGTCATGTGAGAAATACTTGACTGATTATTGTGAGCTTTGAAAATGGCAGAAGGGGCCATGAGCTAAGGAACGTGACCAGCCCCTAGAAGTTGGAAAAGGCAAGGAAACAGATTTCCCCTGAGTCCCCAGAAAGAAACACAGCCCTGCCCACCCCCTGATTTTAGCCCTCAATTTAGGAACCATTGTAGACTTGTGATCTCCGCAAGTGTAAGATAATACATTTTTGTGGTTTTAAACCACTACATTTGTGGTATTTTGTTACAGCAGCTATAGGAAACTAATACAGATTTCTATTCTTTTCCACTCATGACTCACGAAGAAAACGTTTCTTACCTTTAGCCTACAGTTCTTGTTCAGTTGCTCAAGCCCCTTCCCTCAGGACACCAGGAACAGAATTGCTAAGATTGCTAAGACCGCAGAACAGTTTCCTGTAAGGATGGCTATAAAAGCACCACCCATATTCAATCTTTAAAAGGCAGTGGCACAGGTTATGCATTTTCCTCTAAACTTGAAGTGTGTGGTTAGGTGGGGGAGAGTCCTGGGGATGCAGGTTCAGAGCTGGGTGTCAGCCCTTAGCAGTCACTGCCATACCACACAGCATGTTCTGGGGACAGAAGGTTAAGCTGGGACTCCCCACACTCGCCCTCAGTTTTCTTACCCATGAGATGAACAGCCAGTGACCCCAGGAGGTCTCTTTGATGTTTTATCATTTGAAGTATTCAGAAATGATGCTGGAGAAAAGAAATGAAAAATAATGGAACATTTTCTTTTCCTTTTTGAGACAGATTATCACTCTGTTGCTCAGGCTGGAGTGCAATGATGCAATCTTGGCTCACTCTAGTCTCCGCCTCCCGAGTTCAAGTGATTCTCCTGCCTCAGCATGCCAAATAGCTGGGACTACAAGTGTGCACCACCATGCCTGGCTAATTTTTGTATTTTTAGTAGAGACGGGGTTTTACCATGTTGGCCAGGCTGGTCTCAAACTCCTGACCTCAAGTGATCCACCCGCCTCGGCCTCCCAAAGTGTTGTTACAGGCGTGAGCCACTGCGCCTGGCCAAAATAATGGAACACTTTCTAAATACCAACCATGTTAGTTACATAATCTCATTAGTTCCTCACAACAGTTCTGTGAGGTTGTCATGTCAGGTGGGTTCCATTTTACAGATGAGAACATAGAGGCCCGAGAGAAGTTGAGCAGCTTTTCAAGTCATCCAGCTAGTAAACTGAGGAACCAGGAATTATGTCACGACATCAGAAGCCTACACGTTTCCCTGTGACATCATGACACCTCCCAAGAAGGACCCCGGCCTTGGGTCATGCTGAGGACAGGATCCAGGTGACCAAAATGCAGCCTGAGTCCAGGAATGATGCTCTTGGGGAAAACTCCGCGGCATTCCGGGATGGCAAAACTTAGGGTAACAAGAATAATTCTTCGGTAGCACAAGTACCTGTGATTTTGTTTCTTTTCCTGGCTTGCCTGGGAGCCAGTTGTGTGGGCTTGCCTAAGTCACTTACCTTCCCTGGGCTTCAGTTTTCTGGTCTGTGAATGGGAAAGACAAACTAGAATCAGTGTTTTCTACTCATTCTTGTTTTTAATAAAATCATGCCCCATCAGCAAAGGAGATTGTGTTGAGTGTTACTTGCTGCAATTTATATTCCAAAAGCAAATACTTTTCTTATTTTCATCCAGAGGGGACACACGTGGGCCCCTTTTTTCAAGCTCAGGGGCACCCGTGGGTGCTCTGAAAGGGCCCCAGCTGGGAAGCAGTCCTTGTTTCTATGTATATACTCTGCACGTTGGCTTTTCTTTCTTGTCGACCTTCCAGTCAATCGTAAGAAAATCGTAAGTGTCCTTTTTTCCCTTTCGCTTTCCCTTTCCCTTTCCCTTTCCCTTTCCTTTCCTTCCCTTCCCTTCCCTTCCCTTTTTTTGGGACGGAGTCTCCCTCTGGCTCCCAGGCTGGAGTGCAGTGGCACAATCTCGGTTCACTGCAATCTCTGCCTCCCGGGTTCAAGAGATTCTCCTGCGTCAGCCTCCCGAGTAGCTGGGAATATAAGCTTGCACCACCATGCCCCACTAATTTTTGTATTTTTAGTAGAGAAAAGATTTTGCCACCTTGGCCAGGCTGATCTCAAACTCTTGACCTCAGGTGATCTGCCTGCCTCCCAACATATGGGATTACAGGCATGAGCCACTTTCCCCGGCCAAAATGTGCTTTTTCAAACTGCACATTCCTCTCTTCTTCCACCTGCCTTCCTGGGTGATGTGGTGATCTTCCTGTGACCTGACATCTTGCCCACTCTTGAGATCCCTTTACTTGATAGTTGAGAATTTTCTCTGCATTTAGGATTATTGGAGACCTAGAATCTATATATATATATTATATATATATATATAGTGGAAGAGAGGAGACAGGGCGGCCTTTCTGAGTTGCCCATCTCTCTTCCCGGAACCTCCCCCGCCCCCACTATTTTTCTTTGTCTGGAGCATTTATCTCTCTGTGTTCCCCTCTAGACTGCCCCTTGACTCTCATGTCCGTGGAGCAGCAGGCAGGCAGCCCTCCTGTTTGAGTGGGTCATGTCTCAGCAAGATTGCAAGAGCAGTTATCTTTTATTTCTGGCATATGCTGCAACACAAGAGTGATCCCAGCTTCAGAGATTATCGCCTCTCATCTTTTATTCTCCCTTTTCTCCTCTCCTTTTTCTTCCTGCAAGATAACAAAATTACCAGGCCAGCCCTCCCTTCCTCACGGCCTGGTCAGAGTTCAGAGATATTTACTTCTTGGGTAAATAGCTGTAATCTCCCTAACCAGGCTTTCTCGCACTTAAGTGAGTTAAATTCTCCTGGTCTAATCCCCCATGTGCTGTGGTTTTTTGAGTATAAAGCTTTTGACATCTTTTGATATAAAATGTCAACTCTGGGCCACTGGATCTGATTAGGCATCAGGTGAAGAGTGACTAGGCTGGAAAAGAGGGGCCTCTCTGCAGAACAGCTTTGGGTAGAAAAAAAATACATGGAAAAGAAGTTTTGCTCCAGAGAGGAAAGGAGGAGGGATATGTGGGTATTTGTCAGGGCCAGGGGTGTCCTCAATCATGCAAATCCTTGGTGCCCAGTCAGGAACGTGAGGTCCTGAATCAAGCCGGCCCACCACCCATGCCCTTCCGTGTTTGCCCTGACATGTGCTGGACATAGCGACCCACACAGGAGAAGCAGGTGGCAACGTGCCTGAGCTCAGGGGACACGCCGTTTTTACTGGGAGACACAAGATGTACCTGAACCTCTAGGAAACAATACAGGGGCAGATTAGGATCAAAGGCTAAGTAACACTTGGTTCAAATTTTTGAAAATTCTGGGGCATAGGGAAGATTCATAAAGGGCTAGAGGATGGGAGATCAATATTGTTTGACAGGAAAGTGTCTGAATGCAGATGGAGGCTGGACCTATCCTCGAAGATTGGATAGGTCGTGTGTGTGTGTGTGTGTGTGTGTGTGTGCGTGCGCGTGTGTGTATAATAGTGGTGTCAGTCGGGGTGGCAGAGCAGCATTCCAAGTACCAGAATCAGTAGAAATAGGCTCAGAGTAGGAATGAGCCTGGTGTAGATGGAATCCAGGGGGGACACATGTGGGCCCATTTTTCAAGCTGAGGGGCACCCGTGGGTGCCCTGAAAGGGCCCCGGCTGGGAAGCAGTCCTTGTTTCTATGTATATACGCTGCACGTTGGCTTTTCTTTCTTGTCGACCTTCCAGTCACTCCTAAATTCGGTTCCTGCTCTCTGCCTCTCCCAGCCTGCCAGGCTGCCCGTGCCTCCGCCAAGCAGTGACATTTTCCCAAGCACAGCCTGTGCCGTTTAAAGCCTGAGATGCGCTTTGGGGTTTGACTCCCCCTGCCACCCTCCCTTCAAATGTGTGTGTGTGCGAGAGTACTAATTTTTGGCCTTGAATCCGCATTAAAAAGAAAAAGAAAGTCAATTGCCAGGGCCGAGAATTAATGAGCAGTTCATGGAGCCTGAAAAACTGCCCACCTGTCCCCACTGCTAGCTGCCCTTGGATGCAGGCAGAGCCATCCGCAAGTTATTCTCTCCTCTGAGAGCAGCCCCAACACCCTGGCGGGGGTGCCGCAGGGGTAATTGTCCTGCTTGGGGAAGGACAAGGCTCCAGGTCACCTGTCCAAGGGTTTCTGTCTTCCACGGGTCGCATCTCCCTGTAGAGCTGCAGGAAGTGTGTCCTGAATCCCTTCTCTATTCTCAGGTTTTCGTCTCCTCTCTTCCAGTAGCCAGTCCTGCCAGGGTTCTGGCTGTGCGGGGACAGGGAATGGCCACCCCGTCCCAGCTGAGCTGCAGGAAGTGTTTTGATGCCATGTGGAGCTGGGTACCTTCTCCCCACCCTCGGCTCCTGTCCCTGAACAGGTTCCTTGCAGCTCCTCATGGCCTGCCTGGGCTCTTCACTTCCAGAGGCCTCCCCTTGCCCTTCCCCCTAGTTTTTTGCTTCTGTCTCCATATTTGTCTCCTGTAGAGCCCCCTTGTTGCATTTTGTTGAAATGTGTGCATCTGAAAACAATGAAAAAGAAGTAGGGTGTTTTCTTTAGATACCTGTCGCTGAAACATCGGCCCCCTCTCCCCTGCAAAATTGATCTTCTTCACTTCTTTTCCGCATTGGTAATTGGTTTTTGGGTAAGGGGGGGGTTAAGGACATGTCTTTCTTGCTCTAAGCACCTAACACGCTATGAGGCATTCATGTCTCACTGTGGGCTGTCATCTTCTATGCACAGCTAGTGGGAGCTGGGTTTGAAGGGGTTGCAGGAGCAGCAGAGAGACGGCCTGGGCTGTCTTGCTGTTGAGGTGCTCTGAGCTGTGCAGGCGTGCCCAAGACACTGGCCTCACAGGTGACTAAAAGGCAGGCAGGGAGGGGGAGAGCTTAGTGGGACCCAGAGAGGAGACAGGGCACTGATGGTAAGGGTGACCCGATTTTCAATCATGAACTCTACCTGTTTCCTTTTCTCTCTCCATCTCTTCCTCTCAGGGGCTAGTGAGGTGAGGGGGTGGTGTTTGGGGAGGGTGCGATGCTGCCGGGACTAGCCTAGCTCTCTGCATAGGCTGCGTCCTATATACTCAGGTTGGGATGAGTGGGTGGCACCTCTCCCGAGGGAGGCTGAGCACGCCTGGCCCTCTGCTGTGGGTGTCTGCGCAGCTTCTACAGCTCCCTACCCTGCTCTGGACATCACTGTCTAAGGCATACCATGACAAGACTCCCTTAGCCGACACATTTGTTCTCCCTGCAATGACATAAATGTAGTAATTCTAAGATTCTAAGCCCTGAATACTGAAATGCTATAGACAGCTGTTGAAATGATCAAAAACTCAAGCAGAAGAATATTTCTACCACACCTACCACAGTCAAAGCTTTGAACATAACATTGTCCATCACAAAACTATTAATAAAGCAACTGTAATCATATTGATTGATACCATTCACAGAGTGTCTTCGATGTGCCAGGCATTTTCTCATCTATTTTTGACAATAACCCTTTTATCTCCAGCTGACAGTTGAGGAAACAGCCTTGAAGAGGTTGAGTAACTTGCCCAAGGCTACGTAACTACTTCAGGGTAAGGCTGGGATTCAGCCTCAGCTCCAGTGCCAAGCCCCAAAGCCAGGAAGTACGTGAACACAGGAACTGACCAAGCCAGGAAAAGCACAGTGTGTGGACAGCGAATCTCAGAGGAGGCGTTCAAGGGAGCAGGTCTGTGGACGCTAGTGTAGTGACAGAGGGTTCTGGAAAGAGTTGAGGCATGATCTGGATTTAGGCAGGTAATGGGGCAGGCAGAGGAATTTCAGGATGGATTAAGACATTTGAGGTGAAGTGATGAGGGAGAGAGGAATGGAGGCTTGGCTCAGGGAGGTGGTGGGAGCCAGGGCAGCAAATAGTGAGGTTAAATGTTGGAATCCCACATGTTCTGTGGGTGAATTTGGGGGCAAGTTAGTAAATGTATCAGTGTCCCAGTTCCTCAACAGTAAAGCAAGGGTAATAATAGTGCCTGCTTTGCTTTTTTTTTGTTTTTCCTGAGACAGAGTCTCACTCTTGTTGCCCAGGCTGAAGTGCAGTGGTGCAATCTCGGCTCACTGCAACCTCTGCCTCCTGGGTTCAAGTGATTCTCCTGCTTCAGTCTCCTGAGTAGCTGGGATTATAGGCACCCGCCACCATGTCCAGCTAATTTTTGTATTTTTAGTAGAGATGGGGTTTCGCTATGTTGGCCAGGCTGGTCTCGAACTCCTGACCTCAGGTGATCCACCCGCCTCAGCCTCCCAAAATGCTGGGATTACAGGCATGAGCCACCACGCCTGGCCCCTGCGTTGCCTTTCTGTGGCAAGGATTGCGAGGTAACTCATGCTAGGCACTCAGTTCTGCCTGGCACGTATGCCACTGCTACGTCAATGTCCTTTGGAGCTGAAAACATTCTGCCCTCTCTGGGTTTTTGTGTCATCTTAACTCTTCTGCCTTCTTCAGGGTCCTTAGCCACTGAGTCATCCAGTTCAGTTGATTCATTCCCTCTTTTCCTTCCTTGCTGTCACCGCCTTGTTTGAGATCCCTGACGTGATGTGCCTAAGCGATTGCCACAGACTCCCAGCTGGTTCCCCGCCTTCGGTCTGTCTTCGCTTCAGTCCACGCTGTGCATTCGCACTGGATTATTTCTCCTAAAACGATGCCTTCTCCATCGTGCTTCCCTGCTCAGAACCCTCCAGTGACTCATGCTGGCTCTTTGCGATTAAATACAGACTTCTTCGTGGAATCACTTATAGCCCACTTTCCCATGGATTTGCCTTCGTTCCTCCACACAGTTGGTCTCATCACCCCACAAACATGCGATGCTCTTTCCTGCTGCAGAGCCTTCATCCTGTCTCCTCTTCCAGGGATATGCCTTCCTCTTCCTCTCCGCATAGCCAAGGGCTCATCTTCCAGCCTGGCTTCTCTGAAACCAACCTCCTCCATGAAGTTGTTCCTGACCGGTTCAGCTCATGAGACCTCTCTCCCTGCTGGACATCTCTGATACTTTCTCTGTGCTTCGCCCATTTGGCCAAGGGCTGCCCTACTGAAAACATACAGTCATGGAAAATTGACACGTTTCCTCAGATGGGGTGCAAAGGCCTCAAGGGAAGACCACCTCATCTGCGTTTTCTGTCCCCTGTGGTTCCCAGCGTGGGGCAGGGCTGAACATATAGTTGTTACTCAATATATTTATTAAAAAATTTATTTCTATAGGTTATTGGGGGAACAGGTGGTGTTTGGTTACATGAGTAAGTTCTTTAGTGGTGATTTATGAGATTTTGGTGCACCCATCACCCGAGCAGTACACACTGCACCCTATTGGTAGTCTGTTTTCCCTTACCTGCTTCTCACCGTTTTCCCCTTGAGTCTCCAAAGTCCATTGTGTCATTCTTATGCCTTTGCATCCTCACAGCTTAGCTCCCACTTATGAATGAGAACATATGATGTTTGGTTTCCCATTCCTGAGTTACTTCACTTAGAATGATAGTCTCCAATCCTATCCAGGTTGCTGCAAATGCCATTAATTCATTCCTTTTTATGGCTGGTTACTCAACACATTTTGCATTCTTTTTAAATAAAGGTGGGTTGGAGAATGATGCAAATGAAGAACTGGAAGACAGAGAAAAGAACCCCTTTTCCACTAAAGAAGGGGGTGACAATGCAAGCCTAGGCAATGCATAGGTTCCCGTGGATGCAACACAAGCCTATGGCTTAGGTTGGGCAGTCATTCATGGCCCCTGAAATCAGCAGGCTTTCTCTCTTTGTGCTTCTGTCTGGGCCTTCCTCACTCCCTCGAGCTTTGCTTTCTACCCTGAGAAACTTCTCTCTCCCCACATGCCTCCCTTGGACTTTCCTGGTAGCATTCGCAGTCTTTGCAGAAAGTAAAACAAGATGAGATGGGTGTTTAGATGTAAGTCCCATATTTGATACTCCACCCTAGGCCCTGCTGGTGGTTCACAGTTGTCTGGGAGCATTTGTCTAATGCCTCAGTAGATGACTCTGGAGTGGATGAATAAAGAATGGCACACAGTGAACTACAATGCAAAACCACTCACAATAATCTATGACTGTTGAGTATATCCTTAATGACAGTAACAGCAGTAATAGTGAGAATGATCTGATGGGTAGTGCAGAGAAGGATGGATGATGGGTGGGGATGCAGAGAAGCTGGTTCTCATCCTTGGGGCTCAGCGTTTCAAGCCAGGCTTCCATTTTTTGGGGGGTTTGTGATTCATGCCCAGCTGGCAAGTCTCCTCTCTCTGATTCAAAAGGGGAAGAAGAATCCCTCACCCGGGATCTTGGGGACGTCAAACTGCTCCTTACGCAACAGCCTCCTAATGAGTTAAGTGTAAATGAATCAGAAGCAGATGGATTGGATTGTTCTGGAAATACACCCGAGGTTTAAAAATCGAGGGAAAAAAAGCATTTGGCAAAAGGCATTTTGGGGTTTGCCAAGACCCAGAACATTTGAAAAACAGTTCAAGATTTTTTTCTTTTCTCTTTGGTTGCAAAACCCAAAATGCTGCCTGGAGGCAGTAGAAAGAGATGGGCCTCCACTCTCCTTTCAAACTGAAGTTCCTCCTGCCGGGTGGGTAATGGACCCCAGATAGGAGGCAATGGGCTATAGCGTTGCACCAGGGAGTGACTGTGTCCGGGATCAAAGCGTCCTGCCTCCATTTGTTGCAGAAGGCAGTGCTATGAGCCTGCAGCTCCCAGGCTGGGCTTCAGTCCTCTGGGCCTGCCCTGGGGCCCTACCTAGGCCATGCAACCTTCCCTAAGACTTGAGTCACCTCATCCCATCAGGAGAAGCTCATTATGTAAGGGAAATGGTCTCCAATTTGCTGGCCAAGAAACTTTGGAGGTTAGCAAACACTAATCCAATAAAATATAAAGTGAAATGTTGATTTTACAGAAAAACCTTTACACAATTTTTTTTTTTTTTTTTTTTTTATTAGTCACATTTGGCATAACTGAGCCTTTCCCTGGAGGGACCATCTTGTTAAGGGGAAGAAAAAAAAAAAAGCAACTGTCTCAGAGGAAAGCTCGACCCAGCAGTTTCTAAATCTGCTGGCTGGCTGTGTGATTGTACATAAGGCACCAAACCTCACTCTGCTTTGGTTTCTTTCTCCTTTTATTTTTTTGAGACAGAGTCTCACTCTGTCACCCAGGCAGGAGTGCAGGGGCACGATTTCAGCTTACTACAACCTCCGCCTCCCAGGTTCAAATGATTCTCCTGCCTCATCCTCCCAAGTAGCTGGAACTACAGGAGCCCGCCACCACGCCCGGCTAATTTTTTGTATTTTTATTAGAGACAGGGTTTCACTGTGTTAGTCAGAATGGTCTCAATCTCCTGACCTCGTCATGGGCCCTCCTTGGCTTCCCAAAGTGTTGGGATTACAGGCGTGAGCCCCTGCACCCGGCCGGTTTCTTTTTCTTTTCTTTTTTTTTTTTTTTTGAGATGGAGTCTCGCTCTGTCACCCAGGCTGGAGTGCAGTGGCCGGATCTCAGCTCACTGCAAGCTCCGCCTCCGGGGTTTACGCCATTCTCCTGCCTCAGCCTCCTGAGTAGCTGGGACTACAGGCGCCCGCCACCTCGCCTGGCTAGTTTTTTGTATTTTTTTTTAGTAAAGACGGGGTTTCACCGTATTAGCCAGGATGGTCTTGATCTCCTGACCTCGTGATCCGCCCGTCTCGGCCTCCGAGTGCTGGGATTACAGGCTTGAGCCACCGCGCCCGGCCTCTTTTTCTTTAAGTTCATTTTTTTCCCCCCAGAGACAGTGCCTCACTCTGTCACCCAGGATAGAGTGCAGTGGTGCAATCTTAGCTCACTGTAGCCTCCAACTCCTGGGCTTAAGCCATCCTCCTGCCTCAGCCTCCTGAGTAGCTGTGACTTCAGGCACATGCCACCATGCCCAGCTAATTTTTAAATTTTTGTGTAAAGGCAGGGTTTCTTGGCTGGGCATGGTGGCTCAAGCCTGTAATCCCAGCACTTTGGGAGGCCGAGGCGGGCGGATCACGAGGTCAGGAGATCGAGACCATCCTGGTTAACACGGTGAAACCCCGTCTCTACTAAAAATACAAAAAACTAGCTGGGCATGGTGGCGGCGCCTGTAGTCCCAGCTACTCAGGAGGCTGAAGCAGGAGAATGGCGTGAACCCGGGAGGCGGAGCTTGCAGTGAGCTGAGATCACGCCACTGCACTCCAGCCTGGGCAACAGAGCGAGACTCCTTCTCAAAAAGAAAAGAAAAAAAAAAAGACAGGGTTTCTCCATGTTGCTCAGGCTAGTATCAAACTCCTGTCCTCAAGTAATCCTCCTGTTTCAGTCTCCCAAAGTGCTGGAATTAAAGGCATGGGTCTGCTTTGGTTTCTTAATAACATCTCTAAGGGTTTTCTCTGACTTGATCGAAATACAGGAATCAAATAAGTTGGGGGCTCTCCTGATAATTCATGTTAGATAATGGATGCATTCTTATGTTGCAGGAACATGGGGTGTCCTTGGTGTGTCTAATACATGGTCCACCTAACAAATTTCAGTAGAGCTATTCCCTCCACTGGGACCGATCTGTACAGGTCAACAGACCTGTATGCCTCTCCGAATCCTGTGGGTTGTAAGCTTGGTGAACCTGGCCATTCCTCGGTTCCATGGCTCGGTGACTTTGGGTCCCACCACAGGGTTTCTATCCGGCTGATCTAGGGTCTCTCACTCCCAAGATACGCTGTCTTTATTTGTGGTTTTGTTTCAGCCTGGCCTGGGAAAGCAATATTGGTGTTTTCCTTTGAGTTGCCTCCTGGCACTCTCACCTTCCCAGCCTGCTGTCTGCTGGCACAGAGCAGACCCTAGAGCTTACCATGGGGTGGTGAGAGGTTGGGAGATGGAGCTGAAGCTGTGGGTGCCAAAGGCAGAATGTGAGCAAAGCGCAACTGAATTCCATCCCTCTTCAGAGGCCCAGCTTGCTTCTTTATCTGTATGTTCCTTTGCTCCTTCATCTACTCTATTCGGTGCTGAATCATAACCTGATCCCCCAGTGAAGACAGGCCTGTTCGGCTCAGCCCACAGTGACAATACCAGCACTAGCAATCGTGGAACTGTTTACAGTTTATAATGGGTTTTTAGGTTCATGATCTCTCAGCTCCTCTTCTTCTAAAAAACCCACAGGAAATGCAGGGGCCTTCTGATCACCTGGCCAACCATCTCAGTTTCTAGGGAGAACGTTCTTGCTGAGACCCCACAGTTGGTGGCAGGGCTGGGTTTCACACCTTCTTCAGTCACTGTGCTTTCTTCTTGTACTTGCACTCACTTTGTTCCTGGTCGGGATCTATTTTGTTCTGTGTTATTTTGTTTGCATCACCATTTCAACACTACATATGGACTGCACGCTCTTTTAAGACGAGGATCATGTTTTGTACTTCTCTGTAATTCACACAGTGCTGAGCAGGGTGTCTTAGACATGAAAACTGCTTAATAAATAGCTAATTGACAGGGAGAAATACTGAATTGGGCAGAACTAGTCCCCAGTTCATTGCAGAAAGATTAGCACCATGCATCCTGACCTAAAAGACAGCTGCTCTGGGTCTCTGGGCTCTTCCCCATTGGTCGTGAAAGATGCCCTTTTGCTGTGATCCAGCCTCATTGTTATCAGGAAATAGAAAAAAGCTCACACCTAAAGGCATTATCCTGATTATCACCATGCTCACATATCGAGCAGGCCAAGAGATAGAAAAGAAAGTGTTAGCATCTGATATTGTCCTTGTCAAATAAAAATTAACCAGAAGCTCTAGGATTCCAGGGAGGAAGCCGCCCCAGTGGGGAGCATGGGGGGAAAGAGCCTGTGGTCTGTGAGCGAGGGCCTCATCCCCACCCCGAAGTGATGGGGTCCATCGTCAGCTTGCAGGGTGACCCCAAGGCCACTGCCTCTAGGTGAACTTGAGAAAAAAGCTCTTTTCTGTCTCTGCCTGCTTGCTCCTTAACTGTGTGAGTGAGAGGGCAAATGAGATCCCATTTTGAACTCCCAGGAGGAGGGCAGTAGTAATAACAGTGATTATTTGGAGGTTATGGCTTGTTGAGGCTGCCATTAAAGAGAAAACAGCTCGCCCCGAAGGGTAACTGAGGCCACTTCCAGGAACTGAGAGCTGCGGACCCTCCTCTCTGACTGCAGGGAGAGGTGGTGTGTGGGAAGGACACAAAACACAAGGGGTTTGGTCTAGGACTCTCCTGTCCTTTGATTTCCTAGGTATAGGAGAACCCCCAGAAGCCCCGTCCCCCTAGTTGCTTCCTCTGATCTGTGAATTCTGGCTTCTCCAACATTTCTGATATGATGATTCAGGAAAAAAGTGGACTTGTCAGAGAGAGGAAGGGAAGATAAAAATAAAATCAAGTTAGCCAGGCCTATGAGTTCCTCTCATCTTAGTCATCCCCTGCTGCCCTTCCCCATGAACATCCACAATCTTAAAAATCCCACAGCCCTGCGCAGAGTGGGAGCCAGACTTTGGGGTCCAGGTCAAGGCCAGAGGGTGAAGGGGACATGATTCAGCCCTGTGGGCCTGCGGACGGACGGGGGGAGTGGGGGGCCCTGCAGGCCCCCCCGCCGCCGAGGACGCAGGGCTGTGGGCTATGAGTCCTGCCTCACCCTGCAGCCTGCACCGGCTCTGCTTCTCCAAGCGGGAGCCGCCGAGTGATTGATGGGCCCCAGCTTGAATGGAAAGTCCAGATTCCAGCAACACAGCTTAAGAGGTAGGAGGAGAAACACGTCTAACATCTGCAACAAAATTAAAAATTAAATAAATAAAATTTGTTAGTTTACAAAATAGAACTGTTACTTGTTACTCGGGGTATTAACAATCTCCTTTTTTGATTAAAATTTTTTTTAATTTTTAATTTTTTTTGGTAACGCCCGTGAAAGACGTTTGTTTCAGTTGCCAACATTTCTGCAGAACTAATGTGGGTGGATTGTGACAGATATAATTTCTCCATCCTACAGTTTCATCAACTTGAGTTCTGTTAAACTATACCCGCTGGGCTTAGCTCCTTTTAAAGTTTCCGCTTTGACAGGTAGATTTATTAGTCTTGAAATTTGTACAAATCAGATGTCACTCGTGGCAACTTGTCAAAATGTCAGTCTGGCGAGGCGGCATGAAAGGCTTTCTGGAGAGAAAGACAGACGTAAGGCAGGCTTTAAAGAACTCCAGCACGAGCTGCGGGAAGGAGTGGGAAGGATTGCAGCCCCTTGATCCTCGAGGCTTTACTTTATTAAATATCTCAAGCTGTACAGGGGGACAGGCCTTTGGATCCCGGGTCTCTGAGACATCAAGTCTGACAGCTCCCAAATGATGGCTTCTGTCGATTGCAGCGTCTAGTTTCTCTCCTTGTAATGCTCATTTAGTGGCAGAAGGCAAGGGGGGCTCTTGTGGTTGTGCAGGCAGGGAGAGCAAATCCAGATCTTTTGGTTTCAAAAAACACTGGGTGGGTCTATGGGGGTGGATGGGTACTCCTGGGCTCCCTTGGCCAGAAGGAGGGGGCACCTTTCAGCCCACAGATGCAAACTCTTTGTTCCCTTGGAGAGAAAAAGCAGCCAGGAGGTGGGGAGGGAGGGAGAAATGCTCTCAGGTGCAGGCCATAGAAGCCACAGTCCTAAGACAGTCCCAGTACACCTGGGGCTCGCTTTCCTGGCCTGTGGGCTTCCCGAACTTTTCCGGCTTCCCCGTTCCCCAGCCATCAGTGAGCCTACGATTTGGTAAGCTCCATAATTATCTTAGTTTGACACAGCAGGAAATGTTACTAATAGTCAGAAAATTATCTGAATTTCTCCCCTGGGGTGGGGAGTGCAGGAAAAAGACCCCAACCAGGGCCCCAGATATAGATTTCTGCAAGTGGCAGACTGCAAGCATCCCGGTGGCATGGGTGTTTAGTACTGAGAAGATACCCTCTTGGGAGGTGGGGACCGTACTGCAGAACTGGAGATACAGTGATGGCTGGGGAAGCTTGCACTAGCTTATTGCGGTGGTCTCTGCTCATCTATCTGTGTGGCTACCCAGGGATGCTGGAAGACGCCAAGTAAAGTTGTGAGGCTCAATATTCCTACAACCTCACTCTCCCACTCCCCAAGAAATTCTGGGGGCATAACACTGATTGTGTCCAGTGTGGAGGACGCGGACGCTGGACGACGGTGGTGTGCCCCGATGTGAATGCTAAGGGCCCCTGACCTGTAGTTCAGTCCTCCCTGCCTCTTTCTCAAGATGCATTGGGAACCACTGCTGACCTCAGTGCCCACGGCCACCCATGCTGGTCCGTCTGCCTGTGCGATGTGGGGTCTCAGCATCGGGATGAGGCAGGATTTGATTTGAGAAGCGAGGAGCTCGCTGTCTCCAACCCCACCCCCTTCCTCCTTTATTCCAGTCCCTTTTCTTCCTAGGTTTCCAGAAACTCCTGCTCAAATGCAAATACCTCTTGGAAGGGTGACACTCCTTCCTTCCCGGGGATTAGGTGACACCCTGCTGAAAGCAAGAGAGGTATTTTGTAGGAAGGAACCAGGGCTGTGACCAGGCAGGCGGGGCAGGAGGCCCCAGGGAACCTGGCTCACCTCCTGCTGTTCCAAGAGCCCTGCCTGCCGGCACCTCCTCCCCCTGTCCCCAGAGCCAGGCTCTCCATAGAGGCAGGAGGGACTGCAGAGGGCAGGGGTGGTGGAAGGACCCTGAGGGCTCTGCAGTGAAGGGAAGGGACTTCCACATAGTCCCCTTCTCCTGTCCCCCAAGAACACAAGTGCTTGGGGTTTGTGGGTGGCTGAGTCATTTTCCACCAGCAGCCTGGAGTCTTAGGCGTGAAGCGGGGGATTTTCTTCTCCCTGGGCCAAGGAGGGTGCTCTGTTGGCATTCTTCCCAAGAGGAGAGGAATTGAGTCTGCTGTTTATGCTCCTGTTTGAGGCCTAGAGTGGGGAGCAAGTCTACTGACTTTGAAAGTGCGTGAGATGATCCCAGGTGGGGCATCCCAGACATTAAGAGGCATGCTAAGGAGAATGGTCACAACGGTCTAATCACAGCGGCAATTATCCTAATAACCCTCAGGATGGAGATCTTGCCTTTCAAAGGGCTCCAAGAGCTTCCAGACTGGTGATCTCACATGACCGCGGCCTACTTCTGGCAGAGAGATCCAGTGGGACAGGCTGTATTAGCCTGTGGGGAAACTGAGGTGCTGAGCTCAGCCTTTCACTCGGTCCCCTTTATTTTGCTCTGTGAGTCCGGGAAAAATGAATACTCTTTTTTGCCATCACTGGATTATTTTCAGTTGCCATCCTGTCCCTGAGAACAAAACACACACACACACACACACAGACACACACATATAGATGCATACAAAGACACACACACACCTATGCACATAGACATCAACACACACAACAGAAACACATATACACAGATATAAACAGGCACAAAGACACACACATGCACTCACAGACACAGACACGAACACACAGACACACACACGCAGACATAAACACAGACACACACACAGACATAAACACACGGACACACACACATAGACAGACACATGCAGACATAAACACACACAGACATACACACATGCACACACAGACACAAACACACACATGCACACAGACACACAGACATAAACACACAGACACACACATGTATGCATGCACAGACACACAGAGATTGTGCACACACAGACACAGACACACAGATACACACACAGACACACGCACACATATAGACAGATACACAGATGCGCACAGGCACAAAGACACACAAACACACACAGATACAGACACACAGATACACACACAGATACATGCACACATATAGACAGATACACAGATGCACACAGGCACAAAGACACACAAACACACACAGATACAGACACACAGATACACACACAGATACATGCACACATATAGACAGATACACAGATGCACACAGGCACAAAGACACACAAACACACACAGACACACACACGCACATACAGACACGTATACACACACAAACACACATACAGACACACACAGACACAGGCACACACACGTATGCACATGTGTGCAGATGCAGTCACAGGCGCACATCTGCAGCTTCCAGCCCCCAAATTGGCCCCTGCTGAAAAGCACTGCCTAGGCGCTGCACAGCCCAGCCGTGGGCTCAGTCCTGCCTCTCCTGTCCCCACGAGCTGGGCACCATGTGTGGAGCTCTTCGAAAGGCAGCAGGGAGCCGGCGGATCTGGGGAGCACGTCCCAGGGGAGGACTTTCTTGAAGAGAAGTTGCTCTGTGCCATGGTGTGGGGTGACTGACTTTAATGTGGGGGAAGGGCAAGGAACGTTTTGCCTGTCCCTCCTCTTAAGATAGCGTTGCCTCCCCATAGGCACCACACTCTGGGGTTACTTTCCAAGGGAGAGAATGGGGCCCTGAAAGGCTAAAATCAGAGCAGAAACGGGTGCTCATGGCTAGCTGGAGTCCTGTGATTCTGTTTCCTGAATGTGTCTCTGCTTAGTAATTTCAGGGCGGCCAGCAGGGAGAGGGAAAGCGGGGTGGGGGGAGTGGGGGGTGAAAGGCAGGGAAGAAGAAGGAGGAGAAGAAAAAACCCATCAGCCCGTCTGGCATGAGTTCAGAAAACTCTCCAACTCACACATCTGGTTCTTATATTTCAAAGTTAATTAGTCATATTGAGGCTGTCTGAAGATAAATTTATCATCCAGAAAAAACACAAACAGTTTGAAAAATGAAAGGAAGTGAGGTGACATGGCTTGACGTTTAAATAAATCATTTTAACATGATTAAAAAACTTGTCCTGTCTGACACCCAGTACTTGGGTACTTTGTAAAGACTTTTTTTTGACAAAGACAAGTCCCTGTTTGGTATATAAAAGCCCTTGCCATTCAATTACTCAGAATAATCTTTGGTCAATTACATCTCTGAATGACTACCGGGGCGTACAGCTCACAGCCGGTCCCATTGTCTGGGGGTGGTGGCAGGGGCTTGGGGTAGTCAGTGATTATCCTGGGGGAAAAGAAACACTGCTGTAAAACATCCAGAGGTTTGGGCAATTGGAGGGTTTTTCTGAGAGAGAAGTGAGCATCAAATACATTCCTAATCTTGCCCTCCCTGGATAAAGGTTGCTTAAGCAGGAAATCCACCCATGGCCCAAAGAGGAAAGATCCTCTTTAAATGCCTGGGCACATACTTCCAAGAACCAGATGTGGCCTGTTCCTTACACCTCCCTGGGCTTAGATGACAGCTTGAACTCTGCGACTGATGGAATTGTGAGTCAGAGCTCTCTCTGGCCTGGCTGTAGTGGGAAGTGGCCAGACGGGGGTGGTAAAAATGTAAATAGTGGTGAGTTCTGATGTGTTCGTTTGTTCTAGGAGCAGATGGGAATGACCTGGAATCTAACACTCTACAGTTCAGACACACCACTGTCCACTTGTTCCTCCCTCCCTGCCACTGGCTCTGCCAGCGTACCTTGTGTACTTTGCAAAGGTCACTGGCTCCTGTTTTATGTAATGACTGACAGGCGATCCTGCCCAGCTCAGCAATGTGAACAGACACCTTGCTTGGTGCCGGTGGTGAATGCGGTTGTTTCTGGATTTCATGGAAGAGGCTGGGGCATTCCAGGGCTTTCCCCAATTGTGCCGAAAATAAATTGACTCTTGGGAGGTTTCTGTGTGCCTCTGATCTGTGCTTTAGTCGTGTTCTTTATGCAGGACAGGAGTGATATAATCCAACATGAACGTTCTCTCCTATTAGCAATTTGGTCTCATCAGTTTTGTTAATGGGATAACAAGAGGTGCCAGTTATGGTGCAAAAGTCCCATCATGTTGGTAATTTTCACTGTAACGTGTTAGCAATCTGTCAGTGTTTGTTTCCAGCAATTCTGGCAACAGTCTGCTTACATCAGGGGCTCCAATTTTCTCTCCATGCCACCAGGCTGTTCTCCCTTTCCCTGGCGAGGTAGCCTCCCCTACTTCGATCTGTCTCTGTCCATCCGGTTGTGCCCTTGTTTCTCTGTCTCCTGTGTTTCTCTCTGTCACCTCCCAGCCCTCTGATAACCTACTGCGGTGCTTGTATTGGAGGGAAACACCGTTCGGGAGCAGCTTGCAGTGATAGAATTCCAGAGCTGGAAGCTTGCAACTCTCTTCGCCCCACTTCCCTCATTTACCACTTGGAGAAATGAGAGCCAGAGAGAAGTGACTTGCCTAAGGTGTCGCTGTCAGTTAGGTGCAAGGTTGGGACTGGGACCCTGGTTTCATGATTTAAAATCCATTGCACCTTCTTCTGTACGTACAACGGCACATGGAAAAATCAGGCCGTTCTCGAAACCAACTTTCTTACCTATGGGAAAACACATCCTGGTGAAGCGAAGGTCATGGAGGGCACCGAGTCTCCTTCCCGGAGTGAATAGGGCCTTTCTCAGCATAATAAGGAGGGGCCCTCAAACCAGGTGGTTTTCTGGGGTGAGTCATTCCACCAGCTGTGATGCCTTGGGCTCAGGGTCCCTGCTCTGGAATCAAGAAGGGAGTGCTTCCTTAGTGAATCATGGCTGGCAGCGGCTTGCATACAGCTTTAGCCTCAGCCATGGTCACCAGCTGTCCAGCACAGAAGCCCTGGACATAAATAGCCTTTCCTGTGCAAGATGAGACACTCCTGCCTGCCTCCAGGTCCCAGATCCCTGCTGCAGCTCTAGGAGACCTTCACCTTGCCCTTCTGCATTTGCTCGAGTGGCCGAGATTCATTTCTTCTGGAAGCTTTTATTTCCGCAGCTGCCATCCTGAGGCTTGGAGGCTGAGAAGAGCAGAGGCACCACCCTGTCACGTGGAGATGCCAGATATCAAGTCAGATGGGTGAGGGTTTGGAATCTTAGCTCTGCAACTTTGTGGTTGCAGGAACTTCCTAGATGCAGACACTGTTGGTCTCTGTGTCTTGTAAAATGGGGATTTATAATATCATAGTTTGCTTATAGGTCTGTAGTGGGAAATATAGAATGTGTTTAAGTCCCCACAATGCTCTAAGGCATGTAGTAGGTCTTCCATAAACCAAAAATTCAGCCCCTCACTCACTCTATGGGCTAGGAGATACAGAGACTTCCCAGGACCACCTCTTAAATTTCTTTCATAGCCAGTGTCAAGTTCACAGTGTGGGGTGATGGCTGGCTACGCAGTGATGGCCTGTGTGGTGTGGGGACAGCAAGTGGGCTGTTGGGAGAAGTGTTCTAGTAGAGGATCAAGGAGAATGTCTAAGGCAGAGAGACTTAGAGCATCAATTAACATCTGTTGAGTGGAAGGAGAGAACGGCTGGCCACCAAGTCACCAGCGAAGTGCATGTTTAGAAGAATGAATATGCAGATTTCTGTGGCTGGAAAAAAAAAAAGGAAAGAAAAACACTTTGACTTGGGTGCTGGTGAGAGCTACTAGGCTAGTGCACGTTCTTTCTGTCAAAACCTCCCCACTAATTGTCCAAAGCTTCCCTGATTGCTTGTAATGAAACCGCCAGCCGACTCTGAAATCTCAAAACCGTCTCATCATGCCCTGTTGAATAATAAACATTGCTCACAGGGGCAGACGAGTTGGTCATGTCAGCCTGGGAAGAGGCCTGGTGCTCCTCAGAGAGGCGGTTTCCTGGCTCTGTCCCAGGCACCTGGCGGGGCTGCAGGAGAGCAGGTACCGGGGCTGGCCCAGCCTTCTCCAGTTGTCCTTAAGGCACCTTGGCTATGATGAGTTCTGCCTGCCTCTCTGTTTGTCTGGTGCTTCCTTTAGAGTTGACAGATGTGGGGTGTGTGTGTGTCTGTGTGTGTCTCTATGCGTGTGTGTCTGTGTGTCTCTCTGTGTGTGTCCATGTGTGTCTGTGTGTCTCTGTGTGTGTTTGTGTGTGTGTCTGTCTCTGTGTGCATGTGTGTCTGTGTATCTGTGTGTGTCTGTGTGCATGTGTGTCTGTGTATGTCTCTGTGTGTGTGTGTGTGTGTGTGTGTACATTTCCCATACCCTCCCTTGTAATCCAGGTCTCTACTTAGAAAATGAGAGGCTTGGAGTGGGATACCAGGTGAGTCATTTAGCCCCCTTGGGTCTTGGTTTCTCTTTTATTTATTTTAGAAACAGGGTCTCGCTGTGTTGCTCAGGCTGCAGTGCAGCAACATGATCGTAACTCACCCACTGCAGCCTCAGACTTCTGGGCTCAAGTGATCCTCCTGCCTCAGCCTCTTGCAAAGCTAGGACTACAGGTGTGCAGCAATATGCCTGGCTGATTTTTTTTAAAAAAATTGTGTAGAGATAGGGTCTCATTTTGTTGCCCAGGTTGGTCTCGAACTCCTGGCCTCAAGAGATCCTCCTGCCTCGGCTCCCAAAGTGCTGGGACTAGAGGTGTGAGCCTGGCCTTGGGTACCCTGGTTGCTATCTGTAGCTGTTCACATGACCCGTGTATGTTCGTTCGGCACATCCACCTCATGCCTTTGGAGAGGTTTCTGGACCACACAGTCTGTGATACTGCTGTCTCATTATTCTGCATTTTTTTTCTTTTCTTTTTGAGATGCGGTCTCACTTTGTCACCCAGGCTGGAGTTTAATGGTGCAATCATAGCTCACTGAAGCCTCGAACTCCCAGGCTCAAGGAGTGCTAGGAAATAGCACTCAGCCTCCCAAAGTGCTAGGATTACAGGCGTGAGCCACAACTACCCCGCCTTTTTTCCCCCTAACATTTATTAGGATCATAACTATCTTGCTGTTTGTGTGTTTTGTCTCTGGAGATTGTACTCAAGGTGAGGGAAGGGCCTTTCACATCCTGTTCCCCTCTGTGTTCCAGTGTTGGAACAGCTCAATGCTGAGGCCACAGGTGCTCGCTCAAGGCTACCTGTTGACGGAATGAGGAAACCTGCGAAAAGAGTGGCCGTTAATGACTTCCTCTACTTGCCTCATAGGGTTTTTGCAAGGGTCAAATGACAGCAGCTGTGAAAGTAATTTGAAAAAGTGAAAAGAAATATGCCAAGTGCAAGCTATTAACATTACTCTCCTGTGGGCGGCAGAGGACGTGCCTTTGCCAAAATGTCTCAGTAGCCTTGAGGTGGGCCTGGCAGAAACTGGAAATCTTCCAGATATCTCGCTGCCACCGACTTACACAGGGGTCTTCAAAGAAAGACACGTGGTTGCAGAACAATTCAGCTTCATTTTGCTCACATTTACGGGGGGCCTGCTGCGTGTGATGGCTGCCAGGAGGCAGGAGAGCGAAGGTGTAGCCTGTGGCCTTGGTCCTCAGGCAACTCACAATCCAGGAGGCAAGGCCGACTTGCAAACTGATACATTTTAGTACGAGGACACCTGTAACAGGATAGGCAAGGGTAGGTACTGAGAGGAAGGAATGTGAAGGATGGGGAGATGACAGCAAGATTACTTGAAAGGTGAACGCCCGCCTTCTTGGTGGAGAAGTTTCCTAGAAACCTGTTTGTCTTTTCGTTGTTGACTGTCCTCCTCCCAACTGCTACAGTTGAATTTTTTTTTTTCTTAGAGATAGGGTCTCACTGTGTTGCCCAGGCTGCAGTGCAGAGATGCAATCATAACTCAGTGCAGTCTCTAACTCCTGGGCTCAAGCAATCCTCCTGCCTTAGCCCCACAAGTAGCTGGGACCACATGCGTGCACCACCACACCCACCTAATTTTTTTTTTTTTTGTGTGTGTATATATATATATATATATTTTTTTTTGTAGAGATGAGGTCTCACCATGTTGCCCAGGCTTGTCGCAAACTCCTGGCTTCAGGTGATCCTTCTGCCTTGCCCTCTCAAAGCACTAGGATTATAGGCGGGAGCCACGGCGGCTGGCTCTGCAGATGACTATTTAGACAATTCCCTGATTGCACCCCACATGAAATCTTACTAACACATCTATCCCATGTATCTGCTATGTTCCATGGTCCCTTCAAGGCTCACAAATCATTGCAATAGCTAAGATTTTTAAAAATCCCCCAAGAACCAGCTTTCGCCCTGTTGGTGTGCTACCGCCCCTGTTGTGAATGCAGGCAAGTACCACGTGCTTTCTCCCCTCTTCACCAATTCTGCGGACCTCAGACAACTTCTCCTATAGGTCCTGTAGGCATGGATTCATTTTCTTCTATGACTATTACCAAATATCCAGCCCTGGGACAGATGTGGGCTAGAACTCAGGATTCTAGGGGGCTTTTCTAGGGGTCTAATGGCTTTCAGGGTGCTCCTGGCTCCCTAACCTCCTTTTCCTGCCAGGGAATTTGGGACGCTTTACCCATCGTCACCTTTCCTGCCTCCCCAGGGTCCTTGTGTGGTCCTGACCGAACGTTCCCACCCCCAGCCCATCATACAGAGCTGGGGCTCCATCACCTCTTCCTGGGCTGTTGCTTCCCAAGTGCCATCTTTCCATGTCAGCAGCATGTGGAGCCCAGGCTGCCCGTGGACAACGCTTGGATGAGGACTGAGGCTGTGCTACACCACATGCTTCCTGGGTGTGGCTCGGGCTCCAGTTTGTCAGTTTCTTCAAGGCAGGGGCTACGTCTGGCCCTTTTGTCCTGCGTTCCCCTCTTTCTAAATCAGGGTTCAATAAAGACTCGCTGTTTGTTTGGCATCCTTTCTGCCTTCTCGGTATGACTGGGTGATATGGTTTGGATGTTTGTCCCTCCAAATTTCGTGCTGAAACGTAAGACCCAATATTGGAGGTGGGGCCTAGTGGGAGGTGTTTGGGTCATGGAAGCAGATATTTTGTGAATGACTTGGTGCCCTTCCCTTGGTAATGAATTAACAAAGGAGCTTGTTGTTTAAAAGAGCCTGGCGTCTCTCTTGCTCCCTGATGTGGTTTGGCTCTGTGTCCCTACCCAAATCTCATCTCGAATTGTAATCCCCAATTACAATTGGGAGTTGATCAGACCATCAGGACAGTTTTCCCCATGCTGTTCTCGTGGTAGTGAGTGAGTTCTCATTTGACCTGATGGTTTTACAAGGGACTATCCTTGCTTTACATGCTCTCTCTCACCTGCCACCATGTAAGATGTGCCTGCTTCCCCTTCTACCACGACTGTAAGTTCCCTGAGGCCTCTGCAGCCATGCAGAATGGTGAGCCAATTAAACCTCTTTCCTTTATAAATTACCCAGTCTTTGGTAATGTCTTTATAACAGTGTAAAATGGACTAATACACTCCCTCTCTCCCCATATGACACTGTGACTCTCCCTTTCCCTTCCTCCATGATTGGAAGCTTCCTGAGGCCCTCACCAGGAGCAGATGCTGGCACCATGCTTCTCCTTCTTCTTCTTCTTCTTTTTTTTTGAGATGGAGTCTTACTCTGTCGTCCAGGCTGGAGTGCAATGACATAATCTCGGCTCACTGCAACTGCTACCTCCCAGGTTCAAGCGATTCTCATGCCTCAGCCTTCCAATTAGCTGGGATTATAGGCATCTGCTACCATGCCTGGCTAATTTTGAATTTTTAGTAGAGATGTTGGCCAGGCTGGTCTCAAACTCCTGACCTCAAATGATCCACCCACCTTAACCTCCCAAAGTGCTGGGATTACAGGTGTGAGCCACCGCGCCTGGCCTGCACCACGCTTCTTGTACAGTCTGTAGAACCATGAGCTAAATAAACCTCTTTTCTTTATAAATTACCCAGTCTCAGGTATTTCTTTATAGCAATGCAAAATGGACTAGCACACGAGGGAAAGCAAGAATGGTTTCCTTTGTAAACATTCTCATTAAGTACCAGGCACTGAGTGGGGGCTTAAAAGATGTGAGTTGAGATGGCATCCATAATGAGAAAGAGAGCAGTTCTGGTTCCTTCAGGACCCACTTGAGGGGCCACTGCGGTGGCTTGGGGCCCCGTCCTGGGGAGAAAACAGCTCCTGCCTCTGGCCCTGACTGCTTAGGTGGGAGCTGCGTGCAGCTCAGCTTCTCCAGGGCATTTTTTCCCGCATGGTAGGCAACAACATGTGCTCAGAGGAAGCATCACAGTGCCACTGCCACTCTATCTTCCCACCAAAAAACTAGAAAAATGGGCATCCTTCAGCATGGTATGCAGAAGAGTCCTTACTATGGTGAGCCAGAAGGCACCTGATGAAGTGCTGGACCTGCACCTAATCACTGCCAGTTGGAAGTGACTGAGTTACATCGAGAAAAGCAATTTATATGCAATGTGGTCCAAACGACATGGTCTACTTATCAGGCCTTCATATAGAAGGCTCCACTGGCATATTGAGCAGGAAAACTTGGTTGTATATGACTGTCTTGCATATTACCAAGGAAGTGTCTCCAAAGGGGGCAGTGCTGCTTCAAAGACCTTCATACCTAGATGCATGTTATCAGCATCACTGTAGATCTGCTTTTTCTGAAGTGACCAGCTAACATAAAGTCCCCTGAACTTATTCTCTAAGGATACTTACTACCTTTGGTCACAAAAGGCCATAGGAGAAATATGTCTCCGGTTTCAGTGCCAATAATGGTTGAATTATCCTGATTATTTAACTAGGTTTCTATCTTTTTGTTTGCTCTGATTTGTTTCATTTTATTTTATCTTGTCGTGTAGATATTTCTATAAGCCACCTATATTTTTTGTGAAAGAGAGCATAAAATAATGAAATAAGTGTTCAGGCAATGATGAATCTAAAGAGATGAGTGAGGAAAAGCAAGATAACTAATGAAAGATAGCTTCAGCAACAAAACAGGAAAAATCCAATACGAGCCATAACAGAAGGTCTGTCAGGATGATAGAAGGCAATATCACAGTGCATTAGTAAAAAGACTCAATAATAAGTAGGTTTGGGTCCTGGCTCTGTCACTAACTAGCTAAATGATGGTGAAAAAAAAAGAAAGAAAGAAAATAAAAGAAAAAAAAACAGGCAGAAAAGAACCGCGTTTAACGATCTCCCATAGACACGGAGAGACAGGATAGCGCAGAGGTTCAGCAGGCGGGCTCTATAATCACACTGAGGTGAAAGCCTGTTCCTATTTATTCCCATGGAACCTTTAACAACTTATCTTTAAGGCTTGTTTTTCTTATCTGTAAAATGGAAATGAGAGTGCTGATCTTGTATGTTTATGGGAGGTTTGTGAATTTTTTTAGCTAGTCTTTTCAAGCACTCTATATGGATTCACAGAGGGGATCCTTGAACTACAGAACAATAAAGTAATTTTCACAAGGTCCTAAAACCAATGAGTAGCAGAGCTATGACTGGAACGCATGCTGTCCACCTCCAGGTCTATGCTATTAACTACTCTTGAATATCGATGATAAATTAACTAATCACGTGTAATGCATGGAGCGCAGTGCCTGGCACATGGTAAGTCTTTAATAACTGTCAGCTCACTCAGTAAATGAAAATGCCTTATAAATCTAAATTAATTTCCAAGTCATGGAAAGATATACTATATCTCAGATATGATATTTGTTAAATAATAGTATATCTAGATAATATCTAGATAATTTATAATTTCATAGAGAAATGTTATAAAATTGATAGATGATAGAAACACAGAATGAATAAATAGAACAAGAAATTACAGAAATAATATTAATTTTAAAGTGTAACTAGCACAGCTGGGCACAAATACTTATGTATAAGAAATATTCACCATATTGTTATTTATTAAAGTTTAAAAAGTAAATGAGTTGAATATCCAAATGTAAGGAGTTGATTAAACAAAATATGGCATATCTACACACATAGACAAACGGACTGGATTAAAATATGACAGGACTTCAACATTAGTCTTTTGGAAATATGATTTGTACCAATTTTCCTATTTCTTTCCAATGGTCAGTTTTCCAAATTTTCTACAGTGAAAACATATTTCTATAATAATCTGAAAAAATAAACATTATTTTCAATTGAAATAAATTTAAAAAAGTGAGTTGAATGAGTTGAATTGGAGAATACTTTTTGTTTCTGTTTGCACTCTCTAAAAAGTATTCACTCAAGCTTGACATCTTGGAACTTCACTTTGAGAATCTGTTGGCTCCAAGATTTGAATCCATGACAGATCTTCTGAGCTTACCTGCTCACCTGTTCTCAGGAGCTGAGCAAGACACCTGCCAGGGGTCACGTTCTGTTAAGAGGTTGGTTTACTCCTGGAGGCAGAGTCATTGCCAAATTTTAGTTCTGTTGGGAAACCAATTGCATTAAAAAAAAAAAAAATAGGGCCTTTAGGTGCTGTGTTGGGTGCTGTTGACAATGCTCCTTTTTGGAGCCTTTCCCTAGAGCAGTCTCTGATTAGGTTGGCTTAGCAGAGACATCTAGACATTCTGTTTTGTAAATTACTGGAGAAATTATATCCCTGTCATATTTGAACACTCTGAAATAGGAAAGAATTACTTTATTGGGCGTTCCCCCTCCCTCCTCCTAAATGTTTGAAGCTAACAAAATGTTTTCAAGCAATTTCTTGCCACTAGATTTCATGAAACTTACTTCAAGTGTCTTTCCAGAACCTTTCATAGAAAAGTAATTGTGTAATTAGCTATAAATTAGTAAAAATTATGCTAATTACTTCCAGGTGTGACATATTTTGTGCTTAAAAACAAGTAAGAGAAATAAAGGGGCTGTCAGTGTGGTTCCCAAGTGAAGGTGAGCCCAGGTAACTTGACAGGCTGATGTGCGTATTTACTTAATATATTTTTTAAAAAATTATATAATTTCTGAATAAGTACAAACAGACCAGGGAACAAAAGTACAACAGCCAGAACCCGGAGTGGTTCTTTTTGTGTGTGTGCTTAATTAAAAGAAATGTATGCAGGAACTTTGTCACTACTTTTCTTTTCAAACTTGCAGTTGGGGGACCTGGGGGTGGCGGGAAGGGAGAATGTTAGTGTCATGTGTGTGTGTGTGGAGGGGGTCTTAGGGCTTCACAGCTCTGTAAGTCAGAAGAGTTCCTTTGGCCCTCCCTCTGGGGAGTCACCCTCTCTGCACACAGTCCTCACCCTTGCAGTTGTTGTTAAGGTTTTGTGGACCATGGCCCAGAAATGGCACTGCCATGTGCTGTCTTGAGTGTTTCATTTGCACACAGCGCTTTGCTAAGACAGTACTTGATCGCACCACCCGTTCCTGTATGCTCTGCACCACAGTCCCTTGAAGCATGTAAAGCTGCTATTATAACCGTCATAGTGTACATGAAAGTCAGAAGGACTGTGTTCTCCCGGGATGGGGCAAAGAGGGAAGGAAGGAGAAAATGGAGTCTGCGCCCTCCTTCCCTCTCTCTCTTTTTTATGCTTTTCCTTCCTCCCTCTCTCCCTCCCTTCCTTCCTTCCTTCCTTCCTTCCTTCCTTCCTTCCTTCCTTCCTTCCTTCCTTCCTTCCTTCCTTCCTCCCTTTCTTCCTCCTTCCCTCCCTTTCTTCCTTCCTTCCTCCCTCCCTCCCTTCCTTCCTTCCTCCTTCCCTCTCTTCCTTCCTCCGTCCCTCTCTTCCTTCCTTTCTTCTTCTTTTCCTCCCTTCTTTCATTCGTTCCTTTGTTCATTTGTTCCTTCCTTCCCTTTCTTCTTTCCTTCCTCCCTCGCTTCCTCCCTTTCTCCTTCCTTCTTTCCTTCCTTCCTCCCTTCCTCCCTCTCTCCCTCCCTCCCTCCATCTCTCCCTCTCTTCCTTCCTTTCTTCTTGCCTCTCTCCTACCTTCTCTCCCTTCCTCCCTCCCTTGATTCCCTCCCTCCCTCCCTCCCTTCCTTCCTTTCTTCCTTCCTTCTTTCCTCTCTCCCTTCTTCTCTTCTTTTCTTTCCTTCTTTCATTCATTCCTTCCTTCGTTCATTTGTTCCTTCCTTCCCTTCCTTCTTTCCTTCCTCCCTCGCTCCCTCCCTTTCTCTTTTCTTCCTCCCTCCCTCCCTTCCTTCCGTCCTTCATTCCTTCCTTCCTTCCTTCCTTCCTTCCTTCCTCCCTCCCTCCCTCCCTTCCTTCCTTCCTTCTTCCCTTTCTCCCTTTTAAATTCACCTGACAGCAATTGATGCCATCTGCACCCTTGAGCAAGGATGTCAGGTGTAAGCCCATCACTCAGCCTATGTGTAGGCCAACCATGCTGGGTCATGTGGTAGGTGCTGGGTAGACAAAGACCCATATCACTGTCAAGATCACCGGTAGTGGGGATCCACATGAAGAAATAATCTAATGGAGTATGAGCAGTATTCTAATCACAGTGATCCGGGTCTTTATAGATAAGGACATAGGCACACAGAAGTTAAGTAACCAGGATTCTCTTTGTGATTTTTGTATTTAAAAAAAAGACTGAGTCTTGGTCTAGTCTTTTGCCCTCCACAAAAGCCATGCCTAGATGGCTAAATAATACTGTGGTGGAGATAAGGGCTCTACAAGCCCAAATAAGAGGGAAATCACTATACTTGAGAAAGGTGCATGGGTTTAGAATCAGATGCCTGCAGCCCTGGATTTCTGATTCTCATTTCCCCAGCCAGCCTCCCAAGACTCTTGAGGATTAAATGAGACAATCTTTGTGACAAGCACTTTGCAAATTGCAATGTACCATACACATGTGGTGAGAAACCAATGAGGGGCCAGGGCAGATGTGACTAATTTGGCCACAGATGGAGGAGCCTCCCAGGCAGGACAGCTGGAATCTGGAAAGCCAGGCAGAAGGGGCAGAGACCCAGGGTGGGTGGAGCGAGGATCTCTCACAGACAGACCTGGCCTTTCTGCCCCCAGCCTCCCTCCTTTTGTGGGATGTGTATGTGTGTGGCCCTTGGTGTGGCTTGAGGCAGCAAATCTCGACCAGCCTCCCTGCACATGGTGAGCAGGAGCTGCTTCCTGAAGCAGGTGGCCTTTCTGCTGGGAGTTCAGCCTTGCAGTCGGTTTCTTTGGGCTTTCTCTCCCTAGGTGGAACCAGGCTTGGGGTCTATCTGTTTTCTCATTACCCATAAGATCAAGTATAGCCACCTTGGCTGTCATGAGAAGCACCCCTGGAGGAATCCTCATATTTCTTTCTACTCCCCACATAGCACCTCTGTTTGCTCCATCTGCTCCAGCAGCCACTCTCCTGGGTGTTTCCTGCAGATAAAGTTCAGGGGTCGCCTTGGAGCCATTGCTGATGCTGCTGCCTCCATGCACAGCTGAAGTTCCACCTCCTGTCCAGGCCTTTCCTGCAGCAATTTGCCTTTATTTGAGCTCTTAGAGTCCTTATGTTTGCTAAACAGTATTATTTAGCCATCTGATCATGGCTTTTCTGGAGGGCGAAGGACTGGACCAAGACTCCGCCATTTTTTTTTTTTTTTTTTTAAAAAAAACACTCCCAAGCTTTGTGTTCTAGCTTTTGCTCATCTAGTGTTGCTTTGACAGTATTTGTAGGGAGAAACAGGAGTGATTTGGACGAACTTCGTCTTTCCTCCTACATTCTTTTTAGTGGGCAGGATGGTTAAGCTTTTATCTCAAAGGCTGGCTTTCCTGAGGGTCTAGGAGGCACTGTGAGAGCCACTAGACAGGGCTCAGTACTCATTGCTCACAAATGAATTTCACGGTGGGACCAAAGCTCTGTCATCGCAAACCAGTGTCTGGCAGTTCCCTTGTAGGGGAGATCAGCTGCTTGACATGGGAATCTCACCCTTGGCCAGATGAGAAATTTTATATGCACGCTTTACAGGTCAACACCACCTGTTCTAAATCCTGGAAGGGAGAGTTTTAAAGAAGTCAACACATTCCCAAAATGTATTTGTTAGTGTGTCTTTGTAGATGTGATTAAGACAGACTGCAGCATTTGCAATGCTTAGTGCAAAGTGAAAATGTGAGTCTCTTGCTCAGAAATTATTAAGAATTTCAAGATGGTGATAAGTAGAGCATGGTTTATTTCTGAGTGTGTGTTGGGGGTATGGTGTAACTTTATAACTTGCATGCTTATAAACTGCCTCTTCTGTGCTGTATGTGTGTCAGCTGTTGCTATCATGCTGGTATAGAAGGTGATGGTGTTGGTGTTTGTTAATTAATTTCTTCTTCCTTTTACGCAGCACAGTTTCCAAGTTACGTAATAATATCAAGTATCTACATGTGTCTAGCACTATTCACCACACTAATGGGCAATGGTTTACAAAATTAGTGGAAGATACGGTTCTCCCTCGAGAGATGTTTACGGTATTATAAAAGGGACAAGATGCATTCAGTTATCATTCATCACTGCCAGACTAAGAGGCTCAGAGAGGCTCAGTGATTTTCCCAAAGTCACACAGCTACTCTAGGCCCAGGGTTCTCTGGCCTTGCACATGCAACACTTAAAGAATGATAGGCCTGGTGTAGGGTGCTAGGAGATGTGGGAGGTCTGAGGAGCCAAGGCCATGGGATAATCACTGCCAGTTTGCCGGAAGGGAAGGATTCAGACTGGGGGTGCGGAGAGGATAGGGGAGGCCAGCATGGAGGGAGCACACTCTGGCAAGGGATGTGAGCAGGACTCCAGCAGGAGGGGAGCTAGAGACCAGGACTCGTTTGCATGCTCTCTCTCCTCTTTAGCCTTCACCTTTGCTCACTCCTTTCCTTCTTAAATATAGTACCTTTCTCCAGGGTCATTTCCCTCTCCATTCTAGTTCAGTGTATTTTAAACTTGGACCATAATCCACAGCAAGAAACGTATTTTCCGCTGTGGCCCAGCACACACACACACACACACACACACACACACACACGTATATCTGTGGATGCACGCGTTTTTCTTGTGTTTTTGTGTTGACTTACCTTTGCTACATGTGGTGCAATCTGATGTTTTCTATTATGTAATTAAATATTCAGATAATGACGCCCCTAATTGAGGCACAGCCCCCAATGTGAAATCCTGCTTTAACTGCTTTAACTCCACTCTGTCATAGTTGGCAGACAGGGAGAATTTTTTTTTTTGTTTTTACACTCAAAACCCCATGGAACGAAGGGCTATGCCCTTCCCTGGCTTTGCCAGCCATTTGGAATTCTCTCCTTCCTTCTCTGTCTGGACACCTAAAACTCATATTCCTGGCACTCTGCTGGGATCTTAGCCCCTCCTACTGTGGGTTTAATTACATTTTTATGCATTTGCATGTTCTCTCCCCAACAAGAGGGATTACACATTCCTCGCAGAGAAAACACATTCCTAGGAGGAGACACAGCAGCACACGGAAGACAGTGAGAGCTTAGCAGGCTCATTTTTCTGGCTCCTCTGAGGCTCCATCCTGTGCCTTTTCCAGAGTAGGTGCTCAACAAGTATTCATAGATTGATGGAGTCATTGCTTGAGAGCGCAGAAGGCTGTAGGAATTTTCATTACCCTCAGCCTTGCTGGCGTCCAAGGCCTGTTGGTGGAGCTGGTGTTGGATTGTCCGCTGAGTAAGCTGTTGGAAGCCCGTTTGCTGTTCCTCATCTTGTCATGCTTCTGTGACTTAGCCTTGCCCTCCAGCCCCAGATACTTCTGGGGCTTACACCCTCTTGCCTTCTCCTGGGTGGCAAGTTGGGCTGGTGGTGAGTCTGAAAGACCCATGCAGTCTCACTCAACCTTGCCTGCCCCTCCAGCCCTGTCCACATGATGGTGAGAACGCTGGGCTCAGCATCAGAAAACCTCACTTCGTGTACCTCGAACCAGTTGAATGACTTTGGGGAAATGGCTTAGTCTCCTGGAGGCTCTTGTCTCCTCATTTGACACCTCCTGGGCTTGTTGAAAGGGTCACCTTACCTAACAGTGGAAACCCTTAGTATCGGGCAGTTTAATAATCCTCATGTACATTTCCAACTAACCTTTGTATAGCAGCAGCTTCCTCCACTTATCTTCTCACAACGGTGCGAGTTGTTTTATAATCAACCCCAATTTACTGAGGCAAGCAAGGTTTAGTTATCTACGATGACTTCCCTAATAAGTGGTGGAGTTAGAATTCCAACTCAGTTTTCTTTTTCCAAAGTCTATATTCTGATTATGATCATCATTATTTAATATAATGATACCAGCCTATTAAGTTAATGATATTTTCTCCAGCCCAGGGGTGTTTTTAAGGGAGTGAATTTCTGTTGATGTAGGCAGGGTTAATTCACAGTGGATGTGGGGAGGCAGTGGTAGGAAATTGAGGGAGAAGAGGGGAAACGGGAGGGGATGAGTGAAGGGCTGAGTTTAGGGATCATGTGAGGCTCATTGTTGAAGGATTCCTGGGTTGACTCGCTGCTGTTTCAGCACCTTGGGTCTCTGGGCAGCCATCAGATATGCCATTGGTGATTTTAACCAATGGGCCAATGAACTCTATGACTAGGGGATTTGGAAACTGACACATAAGACTCATTTTTGGAGGGCACTTTGCACTGAGGTCATTTCCGTGGCCTCACAATCTCAGACCTCCAGCCCGTGAGGGGTGGGCGATGTTCTCTGGGGAGTTTGTGAACACTTGGCAGTTTCCCTCATGTTGCCATGTTAATGCAGACAGGGAGATGGTGGTGTCAGGGTTAGGATGGGAACAGCTTCCTTTGATGACCCAGTCTTTCCAATGAGAGGTGCCAATCAAAGATGATTTCAGTTGCTTTTGTCCATTTCCAATCTGGCCTTTAAAAAGTGCTTTAACATTCCTCATTGTAATGTGCCCTCCCAGAAGTCCTATGGGGTGGGTTCTAGCACAGCCCCCATTTTAGAGATGAAGAAGCTTGGGTTTCAGAGAATGCCTGACCCACACAGTGTCCTGAAGACAGATTTGGATCTACATCTGCTGGTGTCGGAGCCCACCAGGATCTCTCTATTCTCCTTCAGGTCTGCAGCTCCTGAGGAAAAGACCAGGCAAGAGTGACGTGTCAGTGGCTCAAGCAGTCCTGTGTTACCACCAAGGCCCCTGCAGAGGAACTCAAAGTCTGGGGCTGTAGGTTCATTGGGGACAGTCTATGTTGAAGCTTTTAGGGAGGACAGCCTATGTTGAAGCAATTATTTCTAACAGGCTTGCTATAAGTATCATTAAAAGCTTTGAAAGTAGTATAGGGTCTGTAAAAGCAATCCAAGTAATTCTGAAAGTGTCCCACCCACTCTTTAGCAGTAACTATTGTTAAAGGTTCTGTGTGTCTTCTAGGCCAGTGGTCCCAAACCTTTTTGGCACCAGAGACTGGTTTTGTGGAAGGCAGTTTTTCCATGGACTCGGTTTTTCCAAGGATGGTTTTGGGATGATTCAAGCGTATTACATTTATTGTGCACTTTATTTTCATTATTATTACATTATAATATATAATAAAATAATTATACAACTCACCATAATGTAGAATCAGTGGGAGACTTGACTTTGTTTTCCTGCAACTAGACAGTCACATCTGGGGGTGATGGGAGACAGTGACTGATTACCAGGCATTTGATACTCATAAGGAGTGTGCAACCTAGATTCCCTCGAATGCACAGTTCACAATAGGGTTTGCACTCCTATGAGAATCTAAGGCCACTGTTGATCTGGCAGGAGGCGGAGCTAAGGCAGTAATTTGAGCGATGGGGAGCAGCTATAAACATAGAGGAAGCTTCGCTCACTTGCCTGCCGCTCAAGTCCTGCTGTGCAGCCCAGTTCCTAACAGGCCATGGACTGGTACTGATCCGTGGCCTGGGGGTTGGAGAACCTTGTTTTAGGTATTTTAAGTGTGATATGTTGTATTTTTATGTATGTGTGTTATATATAAAATGCTTTTTTTTTTTTTTTTTCTGAGATCGAGTCTTGCTCTGTTGCCCAGGCTGGAGTACAGTGGTGCCATCTCAGCTCACTGCAACCTCTGTCTCCTGGGTTCAAGTAATTCTCCTACCTCAGCCTCCTGAGTAGTTGGGATTACAAGCGCCCGCCACCATGCCCAGCTAATTTTTGCATTTTTAGTAGAGACTTGGTTTCACCATGTTGGTCAGGCTGGTCTCGAACTCCTGACCTCAGGTGATCTGCTTGCCTCAGCCTCCCAAAGTGCTGGGATTACAGGCATGAGCCAACCAGCTTGGCCTAAAATTCTTTTAAGTGTAAGCAGGATCACACTATACATATAATACTGAAACTTGCTTTTTCATTAAAGAACATTTTATAAACATGTATTCACGGTAGGCATATCTCATTCTTTTTAATGAATGCACAGTATTAATATTTCATTTTATGGATGAACCAGTTTAACCTCTTATCTATTGATAAACATTTAGGTTGATTCCAGCTTTGTTTTCTATTACCAATGGTGCTTCAGTGAGCATCCTTGTACAGTGGGATAAATTCACATAAATGAAATTTCTGGCATGTAGGATTTGTACCTTTAGAAGTTTGATGGATATTGCTATATTTGCTCTCCAGGTTGTCCTCATTTATGCCATCAATCTAAACATTGTGTTTTTTTGCATGTGTTCAGTAAATGCCGAGGAAGTTGGTCTTGACAGTTTATCCAATTATTAGTGTGATTCAACCACCCACTCTGTTCAGGGGTGGTTCCACCACATTCTGGGGCATGTGATTTAAATCCCTTCTCTGCCCTCACTGGCTGGGGTATTGTGGAGAGTTTGCTTGACTTACCAGAGACAAGACGTCTTAGTGGAGATGACAGTACCTCTCTTGAAGAGTAGACTTGGGGACCTAAGGAATGTTTGTCAAACTTCTTGCGCAGTGCGTGGCACTGACTAGGTACTTAATATCCACTATCATCATTCCCTGAAAGAGTGGCCGGCTCCTGCCATCTGATCTTTATGAGAGAGGATGGAACAGTTTGCCAAAGGACACAGAAGGACAGCTGAGGCACAGGTCATCACTGGCCTATCTGTGTTTGTAGTGGCAGAAAAAAAACTCTTAAATTTCCTAGACTTCAATTATCTTTAGGGCAGTAACTTTATTTTCTACTTCTTTGTGTTGCTGTCAGTGCTGAGGCTGGTGTCTGGTACATAGCGGGTGCAGTTAGATGTTCAGGGTGGGAGGCAAGCAAGGGTTTTGACCAGGGACCAGCTTGCTAGAAGGAGGCCCTGCAGAGGGAGAGTGTCATATTTTAGAATTCATACACATTAGGATATATAAATTATGCATCTCGCTTTTTCCTCTTTAGAGAGTTTCAGAAAGAAGCTTCGATGGGAGTTGAGAGAAGGGAGAAACAACAACACAGCCTAGGCGTAGAAATCCCCTTTTAAAAATTGCCTTTGGGGCCGGGTCATGGAGCCAGGAGGAGGAAATATGGGTGCTGTGTAGGAAAATGTGGGTAATTGGCACTCGGGGTGGAGTGGGTGCTTGCTGATCCTGAGTGGAGCCTTGGGCTGTCTGGATGTGGTATTTTGAGCTCCCTCTCTCCTGCTGGACCTGGGGCTTCTCGTCTCTGGGGCACACTGCTTACTCCTCCGGTCTTTTCTTACTCTATTTTTGGAAATAGTGTCCTTCCTTCCCCCGCAAGAGTCACCCTCCCTGCCCTGCCTGGCCACTCCAAAAGCATCTGGTGTCAAGAACTCTATCCGAAAGACTTGATCCCTGATGCCTCAGGCTGCCAGTGCCTCAGGCTGGCGGGGCACAGACACAGGTGGGAGAGGAGGAGGCAGGGCTGTGCCCTGCGGCTGGGAGTGACTGGGGATGGGGCCAGGTGACTCAAGTTATAATCTGGGCCTGACCTCCGACTTCTCACTGTATTGTGCCTCTCTGTGCTTCGACCTTCCCTTCTGTTCAACACAGTCAGCCCTGCCCTCGCCTGTTCATGAGAGAGCTACAAGGACAGCTCAGTGCTTGATACCAAAGCAAGAGAAATCGCAGGGAGGAAATCCCCCTGTCGGTAATTCAAGAGTGTGTGTTGCATTCATGCCTCTTACGGGTCCTCTGGAGTTGGGAAGATGTGCCACCCAAATAATATTCCACACAGAGGACCGGGCCTCCTGCCTGCCCACGCCTAGTTTATTCACAAAGGGCCAGCTCTGAATTTCTTCTCTGTCCCTTAGCTGTATGATCTTGAGCAAGTTACCTCACCTCTCTGGCCAGAGTTTCTCATGGCGAAATGAAGATAACAACAGCACCTCATTAGGCTGTGAGAGGATTCAGTATTATTATTATTATCTTTGATACTGCATAAAAATTTCATTTCAAGGCAGATTTACCTCACTCAGCCTACAGTCAAGAAGGCTATAGACTATAGTTTGCTATAGAGCATGCTATATGCTATAGTACATGGTATGCTGCGTATGCCAAGTGCTATAGACCATGCTATATGCTATAGTATATCTTATGCTATGTTATATATGATATATTGCTATAGACCATCCTATATGGTATAGTATATGCTATCCTGTGTATGCCAAATGCTATAGACCATGCTATATGCTATAGTATATCTTATGATATGTTATATATGCTATATGCTGTAGACTATGTTATATGCTATAGTATATACTATGCTATATTGTGTATGCCAAATGTTATAGACTATGCTGTATGCTATAGTACACCTTATGCTATGTATCCTATATGCTGTAGACCACACTATATGCCATAGTATATGCTATGCCTTATATGCTATAGTATGTGCTATGCTATATATGCTCTATGTATTAATCTGTTCTAATGCTGCTAATAAAGACATACCTGAAACTGGGTAATTTATAAAGGAAAGAGGTTTAATGGACTCACAGTTCCACATGGCTGGGGAGGTCTCACAATCATGGCAGAAGGCAACTGAGGAGCAAAGTCACATCTTACGTGGAGGTTGGCAAGAGAGTTTGGGCAGGGGAACTCCCATTTATAAAACCATCAGATCTTGTAAGACATATTCGCTACCACGAGAACAATATGGGGGAAACCACTCTCATGATTCAATTATCTCTACCTGGCCCCATTCTTGACATGTGGAGATCATTACAATTCAAGGTGAGATTTGGGTGGGGACACATCCAAACCATATCACTATGTGCTGTAGACTATGTTGTATGCTATAGTATATAGTATGCTCCATATGCTGTATGCTGTATGTTATACATTATGCTATATGCTATAGTATGAGCTATGCTATATCACAATTCTATATACTATTGACCATGCTATATGCTATAGTATATGCTATGCTATGTGTGATATATGCTATAGACCATACTATATGCCATATACACTATATGCTATAGACCATGCTATATGCCACAGTATATACCATGCTTTATATGCTATAGTATGTGCTACGCTGTATACACTATATACTACAGGCTATGCTACATACTATAGTATATGTTAGGCTATGTATGCTATATGTTATAGACCATGCTATATGCTATAGTATGAGCTATGCTATAAATGCTATATGTTACAGACTATGTTACATGCTAGAGTATGTGCTATGCTACATGTGCTATATGCTATAGAATATGCGATATGCTACAGTATAGGCTATGCTACATGTGTTATATGCTATAGACTATGTTATATGGTATCGTGTATGTTAGACTGTGTATGCGGTAGACTATGTTACTATGTTGTGTGTTATAGTATGTGCTATGCTACATGTGCTATATGCTATAGTCCATTCTCATGCTGCTATAAAGAACTGCCTGGAAGTGGGTAATTTAAAAAGGAAAGAGGTTTAATTGACCTCAGGGAACTTAAAATCATGGTAGAAGGCACCTCTTCACAGGACGCCAGGAGAGAGAATGAGTGCCAGCAGGGGAAATGCCAGATGCTTATAAAACCATCAGTTCTCATGAGAACTTACTCACTATCATGAGAACAGCATGGGGGAAACTGCCCCCACGATTCAATTACCTCCCACTGGGTCCCTCCCACAACACGTGGGGATTATGGGAACTACAATTCAAGACGAGATTTGGGTGGGGACACAGCCAAACAGTATCAGTCATAGACCATGCTATATGCTATACTATATGCTATGCTGCATGTGCAACATGCTTTAGACTATGTTATATTCTATAGTATTAGGTTGATGTAAAAGTAATTGCGGTTTTTGCCATTACTATGGCATATAGCATGGCCTATAGCATTTGGCATACATAACATAGCATATACTATACCATATAGCATGGTCTATAGCAATATAGTATATGTAATATAGCATATGCTATATTATATTTTGCCATTACTTTCAATGGCAAAAAGCGCAATTGCTTTTGCACCAACCTAATATATGTTAGGCTATGTATGCTATATGCTATAGACTATTTGTATGCTATAGTATGTGCTATGTTACATGTGCTATATGCTATAGACTAAGTTATATGCTATAGCATATGTTAGGCTATGTGTGCTATATGCTATAGTATGCTATAGACTCTGTGGAAATCTCTATGCTTTCAGTGGGAAGCTTGAGGAAAGGAAAGGTCTTTTTGACTGGCAGTAGGGTCTTTCTAAACTATATTCCATCTGTTCCAGTCCATTACAGTCCATCTATGGCATCAATACCATTTAATATGCTTTCATTGAGCACTTAGTGTCCTGAGTCAGGAAATCCAATGACTTTCTCTGGATCGGCCTGAATCCTAGAGCAAGAAGCAGGCTTGGAAAAGGCAAATCAGAATTAAGGTACTGCCAAGGAACTTGTGAAGGAAAGAGCAATAACTTCTGAGCTCCGGCTTCTAACTCAAGCCCTGTCTAGGCATGGACCAAAGACTCGGCCCTAGAATTGAAAGAGGAGCCTGGTCTCTAAGCAACCTGTTCATCTTGGTTTGGCTTTGAGATGAAAGTGAAGACATGGATTCCATTACTGGGCAGCTGGGTTCCTCTCAGCCTTGGGCATGTGAGAGATGAGGTTAGTTGTTCCCTTCTCTAACTCGGCCTGGGTTCTTTTACTCCTGCTTCAACTCCATTTGAAAAAAGGTATAGGCTTATGCATATGTTACACGCGTGCATACACACACACACACATCCAGAGGAGAACAAATTAGCAAATGTATTAGCCAGACCCAATCTGTAAGTCTGTTGTAAAGGAGTGAAGACCCCTGTGGCTTGAATGTTGGTGTCAGCACTATCAAGTGTTGATTGAGTTTTGGTTCCAGCAGTAAAGAGCTTGTGTGAAATTCAAATACAGAATTTCAAACCTTTGAGCACTTCCTGAGAGTCTCAGTGGCTTTAATAAGGGAAGGGCATCCCTTTGATGGCAAATGATTATCTTTCACAGTGCAAGCACAAACTGGATCATAATTAATGAATTTGATATATGTTCTTCCTTGTCATGGATGGGAGCTGGCATTTAGTTTCTGTTTATCTACATCTCCATAACTTTATATTCCCCTTTCCAAGCGGGGATGCTACCACATTGCAAATGAAAGGTTATATATTTGTGAATTCTTCTGTAGCTTAGTAAGTAGTTGGGAGCAGATCATTTTTCTCTCTCTCCTTCTCTTCCTCCCTCTCTCCTTCCTTCTAGTACCAATTTTGCAATTTCTGAAACACATGATGGCTTCCTAGAGCTGCTTGGCTATTGCTGAGCAGGTCAGAGTTCCTGGTGTAAGGTGGAGAGGAGTAGCATGTTGCTTGACTTGGCCCAAGTGCATTCTCTCACCATCCTTTATTCTTGATCATGTTTCCCCAGCATCTTTCTTCTTTGTAGCATTCTTTCCTTAGGGGCCAATCATTAGGGGTGATGAGGGTTGAACTGACCCCTAAAGAGGACATATACTAAGTGTTTCTGGTGCTGAAGACATGAGGAGAGTCGCCATATAACCTGATTCCTGTGTCTCCTTCATTCAGCAAATATTTATTGAGTGCTCACCACGGCCAGATGTTATTCTCAACACTAGGAACAAGAAGACCACCAAGGCAGTCCCTTCCCTTTAGGAGTTATGGAACCTGCCTCACCTATCATTCTTCACCCTTCAGCCTTTGTCAATGTGGTCCACTTTCTCACCTCCCACCTCACATCAAGTTTAAGGCATCCCAGATGATTTATTTCCTCTGGGATGGACACGTAGGCTTCTACCTAGCCTTCTTTGGATATGGCCAAAGCCACAAATCTATGCCAAGGAGAGCAGGTTTCCTTGTAGACCAATCTCAGGAGAAGACAAGGGGCAGAGGTGTTGTCCAAAGGTCCTGAGTACACAGTAGTTGCATATAAGTATTGATTTAATCCTGGTTGTTAGACAAGAGCTGGGGCTACAACATTACCCTACTCTAAGAGGCAAAAGTCACATGGCTGTCTGTGTAGAAGGCATCATCTGGTCTGGAAAGGGCATGGAATTGTGTGTGATGTATGTGGGTTCTCCACCTGTGGGAGGTCTCAAAGCCAGTACCACTCAGCTATTGAGACAGGCAGGGAGTCAGTGACAGGTGGGGCATTTCCCAGGAAAACTGGCAAGGAGAGGCTTTCTAACTCAGATCACCGAGTAGGGAGTGGTTATGGAGATCAACTCAGTCATGCAGGGCATGGGCCTTTGTGGGAGGCCTGGTTGAGTGAGCCTGGTCCCTGTGATTGAGGGAGGTCAAGCCTACAGGAGGACACCAAGGGCCTTACCTGTGGGGCTTGGAGTGAGACATCTCAATGCATGGGATTATGCTGGGGCAGGAGTGGAATTGTGAGGCCCTTCTAGAATCTCTGCCTGGTGCCCTTTTGATGGAGGCCAGGGAGGAGCAGGTGTGTGGTTAATTGGTCCAAGGAGTGCCAGGGTGATTTGACTCAAAGAGCCTGGTCAATTTCTGCACCTGAGCAGACCTCTGTTGCTCATTTTCTGATTCCCAAAGTACCAGCCAAAGCTGAGGTTGTCTCACAGGCCATTTAGGAGGCCCCTGCGACTCTCTGGGTCCCCCTGCCACAAATCTCTTGAGGGCATCACTGACTTTGGGAAGATGGGACAAGGAAGGTGGACTCCAGGTCACCTCTAGCACCAGACCACTCCAGGGCAGGATGAAGGGAAGCTGCACAGGCCACCCAGTCCTTGCACGCTCTTTGGCTGATGGAAGTGTTCACTTGTCACCATGTGGGGTGTGTGGCAGGTGCTGGCAGGCAGGGTGGGGTGACACGGGCCCTGTCTGGCGGTGGTGACAGCCTGGGTACCTGCCTGCAGTCTTGCCCCACCGCCTGCCCAGTGTCTCCTCGTTCCTGACAAGCTGCCTGTTAATTGGGAGGTGTGGAGAGAAGTTGCAGGGAAGACTTGCTGGAGCTCCTAGCCCTGCTTGGTGCTCACCCTCTTAATCAGAGGGAGGCTGTGCCCAGCCTACCTGTCACTGGGCCGGTGTGCAGGGCCTGGCTGTGGGTCTTCTGTGTTTGGACTTTTCATTTTCAATGTTTTTTCCTTGAGAAAAGAAGGATGGAAGAGGCTGCCTGCAATTGGACTTGGGGAGTTCATTACCTGTCAGAGGAGGTGCACGGAGGAGAAGCACCATTAGCATAAATGTCTGCAGCAGACCAGGAGAGAGGCTCACTTCTCCCAGGCCCTTCCTGGTCAGGGAGAGCCTCCGGGAAGAAGAGTGTGGGTGCGTGGCTGCCGGCTGTCACAGGTAGTGCTCCTGCTGGCCTGGCCCCCCTGGAAATCAGGCCCCCAGGGGTGCTGCCCCCTCAGCCCAGATGCTGCAGACTCTAGAAGAAAGCAGGAGGTGCACTAAGGTCTGCTTTAGGATGCGTCTTTCCTGCTCACTCCCCTATACACACTCACATACACATAGTTTCACACACACACTGACACTATCACACTCACACTACACACACACTCAGACACACGCACCACACGCACACGCTCACATAACCTAACACACTCACATGCACACATACTCACATATTCACATGCCCACCCACCCACACACAGTCTCATACACAGTCACACTCTGACACACACACAATTACACACAAACACACAGTCACACATACTCTCTGGCACACACACTCACACCCTCTGACACACACATTCACACACCCACTGACACACACACTCACAGTCACACACACTCACACTCTGACACACACTCACATTCATACACCCACCCACCCCCACACATGCTCATACTCACACACTTGTGTGCACATGCCCAACCTCCGGAATCACAGTACAGCAGGGCCCCGAGGCACTTGGGTTCACCCATCACAGCTTTCTCATGGGCACCTGGACTGAAGAAGGGAGGTGACTTGCTGAGGGACCCATTTCTAGTTAGAGAGAGGGCTGGCTGTACCCCAGATCGTAATCTTGGGCTTAGAATGGTGTCTGGGATTCTGAAGGTGCTGTTTTACTTCTTTCTTCCCCAGCCAATACATTTCGGCCCACAGATGTGACTAAACCCCGTACTTAGAGATTTATTCATTTTGACTCAAGCTTAGCTGTTAAGCTCTGTCAGTAATTTCTTCCCTAGCAAGAATGAGGGAGATGAAGAGCTTGGGTATCTGAGGGCTGGTGTGTCTGCATGCATATGTGTTTTCGGGGCCGACTGAAGGAAGAGAAGGCTGGAGAGAGGGAACATGGGTCTGAGGGCACATCACTAAGAGGTCAAGAGGTCTGAAGTGGGAGTCTAAGGCTCTGCATAGAACTCGAACTTGGTCTACATTAGACTTTAACTTCCACGAGGCTTGGACTTTCAGGCTCCCCGCCTCACACCGCGGGCAGGTGAGGCGTCTGCTACAGGCCTGGTCTCGCAGAGGCGGCCCAGCGCCCCCCGCCGCCGCCTTCTCCTGGAGTCTGTGTGACAGAATGGGACCTGTGGGAAAGCAGCACGTCAGCACCCAGCCCCGCTTGCGCGCCAGCAGCTAATTAAAGCCAGGAAGGTAATTTATTGCTGAGGGAGAATGTGCGGGAGGTTTGGCTGAGCTGAAATGGCCCCCGAAGAGTTATGGAAAGCTAAAGTGGGTTTTCAGAAGCAAAAGTTAATTGCTCTTCACTTAGCATTTCAGTGTCATGTGGCTCTGAGTTACACACGCGAAGTGGAAGCCTCTACCCAGGCAGGGGACGGAGGGGCGTGCTGGATGGAGCCGGGCCTCCCCAGTGGCTGGGGGCCGCGGACTGAAAGTGTTCCACCCCTCTCCCTGCACAGGGCAAGACGGTGCTGGCTCCCTGGACTCTCATCCCCAGGTCCTGACGGGTCTAGAAGGCATTTGTGTATTGAAGAGTTTTTGTGTTGGAGAAAGAGCCCTGGTCAGGGAATCCAGTAACTGTGGGAGGGGGTGGGGCGGGGCTCCTAGTTCTGTCAGGGCAGAAGGAGGAGTTTCCTTCTCTTTTATTCAAAATTGTTTCTGAGTCCAGGATATTGGGTCAAAGAGAAGTGAGAAGTCCCCACTTCTTTCGAGAATGATTTGGCAAGCTCAGAATGAGATCAGAATCCCAGTGAAAGTCTCAATGGGCTGAACACCAGCCAGGGATGGCACTTAGGTCATGTTCTGATCTGCCTGTGACTTGGGGGAGTTCCTTCCCCTCTCTGGGTCTCCCTTCTGTTTAATGATCACTAAGCACATCATCACTTCTGGCCTCTGGTCACTTCTCTGAGACTACGATTCGCCTCTCTGGGTCTCCTCATGGATACCATTGGTGCTGCACGACCCATTTGGCAGATGGGAAGACTGAGGTCTAAGATACCCCATACTTTGACAGACTATATGGAAGATATGGGAGTGACCTGACTCTTAGCTGAAAACAGATAGATTTACCACTTAGAAACAGGAGCTTCTTGGGTCCTAAAGTATCTCCTAGACAATTTATGGGTGATGTGATTACTATTCTTATGGGTAACAGCATTTGGGGGAGAGGGTTAAAAAGCTTGAATCTGAGACCCTCCAGCCAGAAGGGTGAAAAATTCTTTCACCAGGAAAGAGGGCTCATGGAAAGGGAACAGCTGCCTTGCCGAGGAACCACTGCATCTAAAGGCAATCATTATCCTAACTATAGGTGTGACTAGGATTAGGTGCTAAGCATTTAAAATTACTTCTGGTTGTGCTTAAGGAAGTGAGTGGAGAGGTTCCCACGTGATCTCCTTGCCACATTTAGGAGAACAAGGGTAATGCGTACCAGTGGGAAGATAGGGGTTCTGCACTTAGGTTTTCAGCCTGCGGTAGTTGATAAACAGTAACTCTTTCTGGAGATACAGTGAGGCCCCATCTCAGTAAGGTGTTGCCTTCTAAAATCAGTGGAGAGGCAAGAGGTTTGCTTGAGCCCAGGAGTTTGAGACCAGCCTGGGCAACATAGCAAGACCCTATCTCTACAAAAAAGTAGAAAATTAGCCAGGCATGGTGGTGCGCATCTGTGATCCCAGACACTTGGGAGGCTGAGGCAGGAGGATCGCTTGAGCCCGGGAGTTTGAGGTTACAGTGAGCTATGATCGCACCACTGCATTTCAACCTGGGTGACAGAGCAAGACCCTGGAGGGATGCATTCGGTCAAGTCAAAAGTATTTTGGAGAAGTCTTATATTGCAGGGGCTGCTCCTGGAAACCGGAAAATGAATAATTCTTGTTTGTTTTTGTGAGCATTCCTATTTTGTTTTCCTTTCCCTGGGAGTAAACGGTAAGGTCTAGTTTAATGGGGGTGGGGTGATGGAGATGGTGAAAGTCATGGAGGAAATAAAGGTGTCACTCCAGTGTATTGCCCCAGTGCATCTTCAATTGAAGCCTTGGCCAGGCGCCATGGCTCATGCCTATAATCCCAGCATTTTGGGAGGCCGAGGTGGGTGGCTCACTTGAGGTCAGGAGTTCAAGATCAGACTGGGCAACATGGCAAAGCCCTGTCTCTACTAAAAATACAAAAATTAGCCGTACATGGTCACACGTGCCTGTAGTCCCAGCTACTTGCGAGGCTGAGGTGGGAGAGAATCGGCTGGACCCAGGAGGCGGAGGTTGCAGTGAGCTGAGATCATGCCACCGCACTTCAGCCTGGGTGGCAGAGTGAGACCCTGTCTCAAAAACAACAACACAACAACAACAACAAAAATGCAGTTGAAGTCTCACGTAAGAAACGCATATTTTCCTGGTCATTCTGCTGACCCACACCGGGACCAAAGATCTTAGGCTAAAGTGTCTGCAGGAATATAAGCTCAATGAGAATTTTTAAATAAATGAGTGAATAAAAGTTCTTTTAAAAACTTTATCTTGTGTTTTCTTTCCATTGTCTTAAGGACAATGGAATTGTATGGATACATACTTTGTGGGCAAGGTTGAGTACAGTCATGTCTGTGGTTTAAGAACTATCCTGAAAATAGTTAAGCTTTCTGGTGACAGGATGTGACACCCAACCGAAATGCTTTAGCACCTCACACATAATATTAGGACTCAAGAATAAATCATAGCAGTGAAATCTGATAGTGTTGGAAATGAGATTGAATTCCCTTTGCACAAGCCATCTACATGGCAATTTGCACTGGATCCCAACACTATTGAACCTTCTTTTTAAAGCTTCCCTCTCCTTTATTCAAAATTGCTTCTAAGTCCAGGATGTTGGGTCAAAGAGAAGTGAGAAATCCCCATTTCTTTTGAGAATGACTTGGCCAGCTCAGAATGAGATCACAATCCCAGTGAAAGTCTGAATGGGCTGAATACCAGCCAGGGATGGCACTTAGGTCATGTTCTGCTCTGCAAACCCAAACTCCCTTTAGCTAAACAAATGATCACTCTGGTATAGGCTTGAATAAGTAGAGATGAAGTGGTCTTGGAGATGTGTTTTATATACATATAATTTATTTATTTGTTGAGATAGGGTCTTGCTCTGTTGCCCAGGCTGGAGCACAGTGGCATGATCACAGCTCACTGCAACCTTGAACTCCTGGGCTCAAGCCATCTTTCCACTTTTGCCTCCCAAGTAGCTGGAACTACAGGTACAAGGCACCACACCCAGCTAATTTTTCATATATATATATATTTTTTTGTAGAGATGGGGGTCTTGCTATGTTCCTAGACTGGTCTCCAACACCTGATCTCAAACGATCCTCCTGCCTCAGCCTGCCAAACTACTAGGATTATCAACATGAGCCACTGTGCAGAGCCAGGCACATGATTTTAGACTAATCACTGCATTTAGGAAAGTCCCAAGTGCTGAGGAAATACAAGGCCCCTCTCACAGTCATGCCGAAATATTACTAGTGTGAGCAGCATTTGCCCAATGCAGGCATCTTGTACGCTGCCTTGATGGGGGATGGGAGGACTCTCTTTGGTTATCAGGTTCCAGTTCCAGGCCAGGGGCTCCCTGTCTCTCCAACTCCATGACAGACTTGGACATCTGGATTCACTAGTTTGGGGACATGGAGCATAGAGTAAGGTGGCAGGGTCCTTACTGGCAAGATGGGGGTGGTAGTGCCTGCATGTGGACGCCTTTGAAAAGAGCTTGGTTTCAGTGACAATGAAGCTGGAGAGACAGCGGCCTCATTTTCTTCTGGAAGCAAATCCTAATATCTTGTTAAGATGGGATGAGAGTGGAAGTGAAAAGCATTGTTTAGATGAAGAGAACAGGGAAAAGGGAAGGGGATGGACCTATTGATAACTGCGCACTTCTAGGTAGAGAAAGTCTTGCACAGGGCAAGGGAAACATCGTGAATTAACAAGGTTAAGAGCCTTTTGGAAATCAGGATTTTTTTTTTTTTTTTTTCTCCTGCAATATACTGACCATGGTTCAGTCATTCTAAACGAAGTGTGCCTCTGCTGTCCTTGAAGCTTCTGGGGAAAAAGCTCTAGAACCAAATCTCTACAGAATACGTCCACACTTTAAAGATTTTACAGCTTCATCTACAGATAATGAAATTGAATCCCTTAGCTAGAGAGTGGACAGGCAGCAGGGAACTCAACCCAGCGCCGTGCTTCTGACACCTTTTCACTCAAGTGAGGGCAGAGGTGGTGTACATCAGTCGCCAGGGATTCCCTGGCTTGAAACATCTCAGAGTAGGTGTTAAATGTTTGAAGTTTAGTGTTTAATGCTAAAAATTCATCAATATCATATATGCTGTATCATCATACATCTGTATTTTAGTATAAAAAACAATGTTTTAAATTACCATCAGGAAACACGTAACGATATATGTACATTTCTTAACTTGCTCAACTGAAGGGAAAAATTCACTTCTGCACTGAATCCACCTTGGAACACTGAATTTGGAAGGGCAGGAGGTGGCTTATTGGTGTTAGTGGCCAGGTCTTTTTGCTTTCTGAGAATCAGTAAAATGGCAACCATTTTTCACTAATTTTTGAATTGAATCAGGGTAATAACTAAGGAGAGATGTCCTGAAAACTCTCCCTTTCTTGCTGAGAATACCAGGAGATGGCACATTCAAGGTGCACCAGAGCCTTGGTGAAGATCCAGGTCTGTCTGTCATGGTTTGGCCTCACCTGTGAGTAGGAAACTGCCTTGTGTTTATTCCAGGGTCAAGCTGGGTGACCTTAGCCCACAACTGTGTAAACCCCAGAGTGTGGGCTCTACAATACAAATAGCCTAGCATCACTCCATGTGGCTTCCTCATCTAGCTTTTTTCAGTGGCAAATTCCATCTTTGAAGGAAAACAATGGTGACGAGTTTCCTTCTGCAGCCGATCTCAGTCCTCACCTGTAGCCCACTTCTTCATGGTGTTTTTTTGGAGATATTTGCAAGGAATCAGAAGCAAGCTCATCACCGAGTTCCAAAATGCTGCTGATGGTTATCTTTTTCTCTCCTGTTGATGCCTCATGGTCAGTGGGATTCAGAAGTCCAGGATTGAAATGGCGTTAGAATAGTCTTCTCTCCATGTATTAGTCCGTTTTCACACTGCTGATAAAGACATACCTGAGACTGTGTAATTTATAAAGAAAAAGAGGTTTAATGGACTCACAGTTCCACATGGCTGGGGAGGCCTCACAGTCATGGCAGAAGGTGAAAGGTACGTCTTACATGGTGGCAGACAAGAGAGAACGAGAGACAAGCCAAAGGGAAAATCCCTTATAAAATCATCAGATCTTGTGAGATTTATTCACTACCATGAGAACAGTATGGGGGGATACCCCATGATTCAATTATTTCCCACGAGGTCCCTCCCCCAACACCTGGGAATTTGGGGAGCTACAATTCAAGATGAGATTTGGGTGGGGACACAGCCAAACCATATCACTCCACTTCCATTCCATTGCCCAAACTGAAGATGGGATGGTGGTGAACAAACTGCTGCTTGGGCCTGAGATGGGGTTCTGCCATCCCTTTGCAGTTCTTCATTTCCCCCAGAACCCCTGTAGTTCTGTTTCCCTTTAATGTGCCTCATGCTACCTCCATTGTCTTTCCCTAGTCTGAAGTTTTAATCTCCCCATCCTAATGTCCCTAAACAGGGTAATGCAAGCAAGCAGGGATCAGACCCACACTATGTGGGAGCGGACAGCTGCTGCAATGGGTAACTCCATGTTCACTCCATGCTGGGTTTTCATATGTGGGTAGATTTATCTTTGGAGTGTAACCTTACCCAACTCTGAAAAAGACAGCACCAGCCCATTATTGTTCCATTAGTAATGACTCTAAACTCAAGCTATTTCGCAGCTGCTGATGGGGATGGGAGATGAGAGAAGAAAGAAGAAAATCAAAGACAGATGCTTTGCTGGTGCAGGCTCCTCTGTAAATGGGCATAGCTGGCAGTGGCTCTAGAAACACAGGCCAGTTGTATCTCCAAACTCTGCAGCTTCAGCCAGAGCAGCTTCTTTCTCTTTAAATGAGAACTTCTTGCACAGAGTAGCAAAGGACCCACAAATAACTGAGCTGTACTTTGGAAATGGATCTGATGAGTCTTTTAATAGAAGAAAATCATCATTATTTCCCAAGAGCTCACATTCCCATAACATTTTTATTAGCAGCCTCTCTTCTAAATAAACTTCAGTGGATTGATTTTGGTGGGGTTTTCTCATTTTAAATATTCTCTTAAATAATGACTGTGGGTATAGGCTCATCATCACTGCAGTTATTATTGTGATCAGCATCAGCAACTCCATTGTTATATTTATGTAGCACTTAGGAAGCTCTCAGAACACTTCAGGTATATTACTTCATTTGTCCTCATAGCATCCTTGTAAGGAAGGGAGGGGGCCCCATTAGAACAACACTAAGCGGAGACCTCTCCTCTCTGTGCCTCTGTAAGTAAACTCCCCTTCGGGGTGTGGCCAGGAGGAAGCCCTCTGTCCCCTTCTTCTATATATTCCCCTCTGTCAATATAAGGCAGAGGGAGATTGCTCCAGGATAAGTTACAGCCACCCAGAGGCTGAAGCCCTCAGAGGGCTTGGCTCAGGGTAGAGCAGAGGGCACCGCCAGTGGAATAGGGGAATGGCTCCTGGGAATTGCCCTGACTACCTGGCCCCTGACTTGCCCTTTTGTCTTGCCTTGGTCTCAAGAGGCCAAAATTCCTACAAGAGAGTGGCATCATGAAAGAGAGCAAAGATGCTGGCTGAGAATCAGAAGATCTAGTTCAAATTCCGGTTCTACCACTTTGCTTCTTGGTCCAGTCTCTTAACATCTGAAGCTTTATTTCCTCCTTTGTAACAGAAGGGAAATTGATCCTCCTTTCTGGGATTTTGTAAGGACTAAATGGGATAACCTATATAGATGTGCCTGGCACAATGGATGGGGCATAGGTATGCAACAGACTTTCATTTAATTTTTCTATTCTGATAAAACCTAAACTCCCTGTCTAGTATGACTTTGAGAACTAAGAGGGAAAATAGAGAACACCAGTTGGATAGGTTTATCTTTTTAGTCAATATCTTGTCAGAAATCATGTATTTTCTTACCTATACTGTATTGAGGAAAAGCTGGTGACTCATAATTAGTATATTTTGAAATTTACATTAGAAATAATGCTGGCCTGGGCCGGGCGCAGTGGCTTACGCCTGTAATCCCAGCACTTTGGGAGGCCGAGGCAGGCAGATCACGAGGTCAGGAGATCGAGACCATCTTGGCTAACATGGTGAAACCCCGTCTCTACTAAAAATACAAAAAATAAAAAAAAAAAAAAAAAAGAAATTAGCCAGGTATGGTGGTGGGTGCCTGTAGTCTCAGTCGCTCAGGAGGTTGAGGCAGGAGAACAGCGTGAACCTGGGAGGCGGAGCTTGCAGTGAGCCAAGATCGTGCCACTGAACTCCACCCTAGGCGACAGAGCAAGACTTTGTCTCAAAAAAAAAAAAATTAATAATAATAATAATGCTGACCTGGAGAGCAACCAGCCTGGGCTAGATCCTCATCTCTGCCACTAACCAGATGGAGGCCTTTGAGCAAATCACTTGGCATGTCGAGGACTCAGTTTCCTCATCTGTAAAATGAAGAGCTTGGAATATATGATCATGTAGATACATAGAGTATCACAATTCTATGATTTCATAAGAAGGGGTTTTTAGAGGAAATGCCACATTATGTGTAAGAGCATTGTTCTTTTCATCTCCTGGGCCACAGGGAGCCCCACTGACAGGCCCTGGCATTGTTATCAAGGAACTCCAGCCGATTTGGGCACAGTTTTCATCTTGGAGATGCAGTGCCCAGGGGGAGATGAAGAACTTCTGGAACACCGGCCAGCAAACCCAGGCTCTGAAGTTCCTTCTGACGTGGCAGGCTCAGCTTCGATTTGTTGGTGAACTCTAGTCTTCCTCCTGCCTGTCTGCCTCTCTGCCTGCTCACTTACTCTTGGGGAGGAGAGTGCAACTCCTGGCCATGGACTGATGGCTGGGCAGCCCAGTGGCAGCAAATGTCACTGTGCACAAAAGCCCAGGTGCTCTGATTGCTTGGAGCTTGGGAAGGAGGCTGAAGGGCTGGATGCTGGGCCCTCTGGCTGCTCTGCTGACCACATTTCCAGGCTAGCACTGTCTTGGGAAGGTGTGTCATTGGCTACTTTGCTAATCCCTGCAAGTCATCCTTTGCAGCAGTCTGTGTGCTCTACAGATTGGTAAAGTCTTCTGAGAAACCAAATCTCCTTGAACATGCCCTCAGTTAGGGGCTGTCCAATGGCGGTGTTCCTTCTGCATTATCCCAAGAAGCAGAAGAAAAGTCTTGGAGAGTGAATAGTTAAGGCATTTCCTCACGCAGGCTTTCCTGCTCACAGACACATCAGGAAGAACACACAACACAAAGACTTTCCCTTGCACAATTCACCCATACCTTATTTTCTTTTTATAGTTTTATGAAACAAAGTCTAGCTGCCTTTTGAGTTCAATTAAATCGAGTGCTACCAAGGGCAACTCACCACACTGAGCACTGTGAGGCTATCACAGTGAATATGACTGTGTCCCTATCTCTACTCTCTGGGGCTCACCGTCTAGGAGGAGAGGTAGACAAACATAATTAACTAAGGTAACAAGGCAGATGGTCAGGGGTGCTTTTATAAAGTCCCTAAATATGATGGGAGAATACTTCCACCTGGAAAAGAGATTTCTTCAAATCTTTTGTTAGGAGATAGCTAGGTCTTGATTTGGACCTTAGATGATTGGTAGGGTTGCAATAAAAACACATTAGAGGATGGGGAAGGCATTTAAGATAGAAGAAATAGTTCAAGGCAAGGCAGTGAGAGGGGAAAGATTCCTTTATTCACACTGAAGTCCATCCTTGTTAACACATACACAGATGAACTACAAAAGCCAGCTTCCTGCAAAGCGTTCTAGGGTGGGAGGAGGGAAGTGCTGCTCGGTGTTCACTCGTCCAAAGGGCCCAGTACCTCTTAGAGGTTTCTGGTCTCATTGCATGTTATTGCCTACTTTCTCTGGACCGAGAGTATACAGATTCTGAAATGCACATTCAGTTTAGCTAGAAAAATTGTAAGAATGGAAAAGAAGTGCTCAAATGAAGGATGATTGGAAATCTTAAATGTCAATATCATTAAAAAATTAATTTTTATACTCTTCCTCTTTTGAAGGTAATGTGCTTTGAAGTAGAGCTGGAAGGAAGTGATATTTTCCTGACTTTGTTCTTGCCCATGCCAGACATCACTAATTGAACCCGGCATGCTTTCCCCCTAGTTGGGGCTCTTGTCAGACAGAGCACCCTGTGATATTCGAGGCAGCCCCTGCTATTCAGCCAGTTGTATTACACCAGAAGAAGTCTCTTTGCCATTTTCTGTTTAAAGTCTTAAAATGTTACTACTATCTGAAATACCAAGTAACTTTTTCATGAAATACAAAGACTTAAAGCAGGGAGAAATTTTGTAATATCTAGCACCTTGAGAATCTCTAAATATAAATGGAAGTTGCTGAGGGGGCTCTAAGACTAGAATAAAGATATTCTCACTCTCCTGTCCTCCCCGTGATTTAATAGTGTAAATATGAGGTTTAAAGAGGCAGGAGATATGTGAAGAAATATAAAATACACACAGAAAAATAACTATTGGCTTAGATCAATAGTTCTCAACCTGGATGTACATCTGAATTGGTCACTTGTTTTAAATGCAGATTCCTGGGACCTGTTTTAGACTAAATCAGAATTTCTGGTCTTGGAGCTTGGAAACACCATATTTACAAAACATCCTAAGTAATTCTTCTGCACTATTCCTGAGACCAGCCCATGAATCTATGTTTGGGAACCAGAGACTTAAATGACAGAAATATTTCGGCCCTTGTTTATGTCTTTGGATGGTTGGCCAAAAATACCATATTCATTTCCCATGGCTGAGCTACCTTACATGCCATGGTGTTCCAGGTACTGAAAAACTGCAGTCATTTGGATATTGGAAATGAGTTTGTAATTTCTAAAGAGATTGGTCATTTGGATGAACATAAGTCATGCTTCATGGAGATCAATCTTTAGAATGTGTCTGAATTATCTGGCATCCATATTACTGTTTGGGCTTGGTTTTAAGAATCAAAGAAGAGAGAAAAGTAGTTTATGTTGACCAGGAAGACAAATTATCCTGAAATTTCTGGTTGTCTCAGTTCATTTTGTGCTGTTATAACAGAATACCTGAGGCTGGGTAATTTATAAAGAATAGAATTGGCCGGGCGCGGTGGCTCAAGCCTGTAATCCCAGCACTTTGGGAGGCCGAGACGGGCGGATCACGAGGTCAGGAGATCGAGACCATCCTGGCCGACACGGTGAAACCCCGTCTCTACTAAAAAATACAGAAAACTAGCCGGGCGAGGTGGTGGGCGCCTGTAAGTCCCAGCTACTCGGGAGGCTGAGGCAGGAGAATGGCGTGAACCCGGGAGGCGGAGCTTGCAGTGAGCTGAGATCTGGCCACTGCACTCCAGCCTGGGCGGCAGAGCGAGACTCCGTCTCAAAAAAAAA